>NC_088368.1:7384021-7386521 GCF_034508935.2 Berghia stephanieae | reverse complement strand
TTCAAAATTGGAAAAATGTATTAAAAATGAGCATGTGCATAGGTATTTTTATTCAACTACCATTAACATGCAACATCTAAAATCATTAGCATTAATACTACGCCTATAATTTGTCTTAGAAAAATGTAATAAATAGGCATGGGGTAAAAATAATCTGGGTAAAATACGGATATAGTCGGTGTTAGGGTTGAGTGAGTTAAGTAAACGCATTGGCATCAATAATGTAAATGCTTATTTATCCTTTCTCTCTCATATTTTAACCCTCTCCGTACCACCTACAGCAAAATCGTCCCATTTCTTACGACACAATATACGTTTTTATTATTCAAATTTATTTTGTACATCACAAAACTTGAAGAATGATCTTTGTTTGATTACTAAGAACATAAAATTGTTTTGTAGAGAGCTTGTTGGAGTTTAAAAAAAACAGTCAATGTTTCTGCTAGGTAAACCTGCCATTGTGGTAAAATACTGACGATGATTGGTAAGGAAAGAGTTAAATCGTTGTGTGTAGTTTGTTCAGCGACCCGCCCAATGAAAATCTGGGATAGGATCGAAGACTGTACTGATGTAGATTTAGTAATTAGGTTAATGGTATGAGTAATTAATTGCTATTAATTATTGACTCGTGCCAATGTGTAGTATATATATATATATATAATATATATATATATATATATAAAATATATATATATATATATATATATATAGTGTGTGTGTGTGTGTGTGTGTGTGTGTGTGTGTGTGTGAGAGAGAGAGAGAGTATGGGTGGCAGTGAGTGTGGTATGTGTCTGTTAAGCTGACGCTATGCGTTCAATTTAAAAAAAAATTATAACATCTGACAGCCGGATTTAATTACCAGCACACAATATTTATGTGCAACCTTATGCATAGTTTATAGTCTGATATATACAATTTAGTGAGACATACTCATAAAAAGTAGCTGACCAAGAACAATAACAAAGAGCCGAGTGACGTCAATTTCGTTCCTTCAAAATTTAGACATGCTAAGGACACGGGTATATTTCTACTACAATCTATAAAGCCTATGTGATGGAAGTGATTAGAGTCTCGTATTGTCGGATTTACAGCGCTATATCAGCTTCATCATCATCACATCATCATCATATCATCATCATCATCATCATCATCATCATCATCATCATCATCATCATCATCATCATCATCATCATCATCATCATCATCATCATCATCATCATTAATATTACTATTATTGTTAATATTATTATTATTATTATTATTATATTATTATTATTATTATTATATTATTATTATTATTATTATTATTATTATTATTATTATTATTATTATATTATTATTATTATTATTATTGGTTCTGAGGTCTACCTCTGATCTCTGAATGAACTGGAGAGGTTTTCTTGCCCCCCCCCCCCCCCCCCCCTTCTCGCCTCTTAAAAATACGTTCCTTCAAAAGAAAAATATCATACAAACAAACATGCCAGTTTCCTCAGCCATCGTCTGTGTCAGATTATTTTCACTGTGATTATTTTTAAAAAGGCCATTAAAAAAAATAAAATTAAACCCATTTAAAATTGAAGGGAAGTCTTGTGATTGTTTTAATTAAATTTGTATACAAATAAGAAGCCACAGCGGGAACTCGAACCCGGGACCGTCAGGTCAAAAGCCTGTGTCTGTAAACCAAATGTTTAAACTTTCTTCCCCTCTTTGCTTTTTTTTTTTTCTGCAGGTGGAGACGACATCGCTGGTAACGCTTTTCCGCTCACAGAAGAGGAACTTATAAATAGATTAGTCAACCAGTTAGAACGGAGGAGCCTTGGGACTCCACCACAAGGCAATGGGGAACAAGAGGAGATGCCAGGTATGTAATGGTGGTGTAGCAGACCTACCGACTATGGCGAAAAATTCGTAAATTTAGCGAAATTTTGGCTCCAATTTCATAACTTTATCAGCATCGAATCTCTCTCTAAGTCCTTAAAACTTATTGAAAATGAAAGTTGATGCCTTCTGCTTAATTTAAAGAATTTTGAAGATTTAATTAGTTATTGTTGATTTTTAAATTTAACATTTATTTCCTAAATATTACGAAATTTTGAATTTTCAATTAGGCATGTCTGTGGTTGTGGTGGTGGTGGTGGCGGTGGCTAAGGCAAGGCTTACCAATAAACAAATTTGCAATTCGTGGTCCCAATTTCTCGATATCTAAACTGACGTATCTATATTATTATATGTATTATCATCTTGAATTTGATACATGCAACAAATACTTCATTTAAATCCCGAGAAGCTCAATGCGCAATGACGCCAGGATAGTGGCTGCATGCAGCACCATATTCTTCTCTCCTTGCCTTCTCACGGAGACACGGTCCTCTTGATTCGCCGGGTGGGTAACCAGACCTCCCATAGTGTACACGGAGATCACTTACTGCGTCTTCTATACCCGTATATCTGTATATCTGTTTTCCAACTTGCATTTTGTTTTTGTCTTGGAATGAGATGA
>NC_088368.1:7377440-7381421 GCF_034508935.2 Berghia stephanieae | reverse complement strand
TATTACGTCTGAGTGTAGAGGATGTCAAAATGTGGTAATAATTAAAATGATCATACATATTATGAAGTATTTGGTTTATGTACTCCATGAAAGTATATCTTTCGACTCAATAACATAAACTTAACACAAATGTTTAGTAATTTATTTTTTTAAATTTTTTTTTGGTTCTTGTTTTTTTGTATGTTGTTTTGTTTGTTCATTTTGTTTTACTAAAAATTCAGTTTTCAACATCAATGTCACTCCGACATGATACTTTTTGAGAATTAAAAACAAATATACAGAAATGATATTCGTAATAAAATCATTGCATAAAGGTCACATAATATTATTTTAAATATTAAAATAATAACAAATAACAAATTTTGTTCATACTGGCGTTACTAAATTAGATAACGAACAGTATCGTAGCCTTACAAAGGACAGTAAGTTTTTGACCACAGACCATGGCCGTTAACAGCGTTGTCTCTGTCGGAAAAATGTAATATCGCCTAGCAGGCGTCATGTCTCGTTCTAATATGTTACGTGCTGCTGGCCAGGGACCCCTTGTAAAGCGCTTTGAGCACGTTTAGTGGATATTGCGCTATATAAATGCTCTACTTTTTCAGTTTTTGACCACAGACCGTTTTTAAAAAGAGAATTATACACTAATCTATATTGAAAGCACGAAACCGACCCTCTTAATTTTCTATTCCGGTGATAAAGATTTGAAGAGATGTGTATGAAACAGCTCCAGATAAAGTAGAAAGAAAAATACAAGAAATATGTGTTTAAAAATCATCCCAAAGTATCAGCGAGCCTATCTCGATTCAGAATCGAACGTCAGACCTCCTAATTACCGATCAGATGTGCTCCCGTTATACCATAGATGTTACCCGTTTGTGTGGAGAATGCTACTATTCTTCACCAGTGTGCGCGTTTGTGTACTCTCGCCAGCAAACATTGAACATGAGAGACGAGGACACAAACATTATACTGGCTCCATATTTTTTTTTTAATTTTGAAAATATCAAAGTGGCAATCACCGTTTCGTTACAGCTATAGATAATATGCGCTTGACTAAGAAGCTCACAGCATTGCCATCCAGAGGCAAAACGGACCAACACACAAAAGCATATGTAATATTGGTCGTTTATAGTCTGGTTAATACAGTTTAGTAAGAATTACTCATAAAAGTGGATGGCAGAAAACAATAACAAAGACCTGAGTGACACCATCTCCATTCTATCTATAGCGATTTGCAATATCAGAGAAACATACCGTGTGGCTTTTTTTTAAACGTAGGCAGTCGTTTATCATGAGCTTGGAAATGTGTGTCCAGTCTGAGGAAGAGGGCACTGTGTCGGTTGGATCGTTCTTGGAGAGTCCTCTCATCTTTGGCTGTTCCAGCAGGATTGCAACTTGGCTGATATCACCTTTGGAGTCATTGGAACACTCGAGCTTTTGCGTGGCAGCAGCCTCTTATGGTTTTCACACTACTATGTTATGACGATAGACCCAATCAGCAAAGTCTGGTCCGCATTCGGGCACCGTCGCAAACCCGCCAGGTAGCATCGTCACAACACAATGTTCGACTAGATGCTCTGCCGTCTCAGGTTCTTGCCCATAGCGGGTACATGTTGGACAGTCAGAAAGACCCCACCGATGAAGCGCACATGGCAGCAACAGCTTCTAGTGGTCTCACACTGCAATTTTATGTATTATGATGGTCCAATCAAACGGTAAATTCGTTGCCGCATTCGTATACAATCGCGGACCGCCCGATAGCCTTGTTATATTAATAATAATAATAATAATAATAATAATAATATAATATAATAATAATAATAATAATAATAATAATAATCATAATAATAATAATAATAATAATAATAATAATTTAATAATAATAATAATAATAATAATAATAATAATAATAATAATAATAATAATAATAATAATAATAATAATAATAATAATAATAATAATAATAATAATAATAATAATAATAATAATAATAATAATAACAATAATAATAACTTGGGTTTTTTAAAATCACTTTTTAAAATATTTTTATACCGGTTTGAGGCGGTGAGCCACAAATAGCAGACGATCTTCTTAACTCTCGACATGACAGTCGGAAGGAGAGATGAATGGAGTTCGTGGATAACCTAGATCCCAAGTCATCCTAGTGGACTTGCCCACAGATTAGTGAGAGTGGCTAGTCTGTGGACCTGCCTGCCCAGTCAACATATTATACCAGATAACTGCAGGACGCTGGAAAGACCCTATTTTAGAAAAAATTGCCAAAAAGCCTCATCCTTCAAATATCGATTAATTTAAATAACCCTCAAGTTAGCAAAATCCCTCAACCCTGAGATTTCGAGGATGACTTCCCAAAGTCCCAGGTTTGAGAGTTTTTGCCGAGATCACTCCAATCTACCCGGGCCTCTCTCTCTCTCTCTCTCTCTCTCTCTCTCTCTATCTATCTATCTATCTATCTCTCTCTCTCTCTCTTTCTCTCTCTCTCTCTCTCTCTCTCTCTCTCTCTCTCTTTCTTTCTCTCTTCTTTATCTTCCACCCGCCTCCCCTCACACTTCTATTTATTTTTCTCTGGTCTATCTTCCTAGGTCTCTGCCCTCCCCCCCCCTCTCTCTCTCTCTCTCTCTCTCTCTCTCTCTCTCTCTCTCTCTCTCTCTCTCTCTCTCTCCTCTCCTGATGGATATCAATGAATGTCCAAAGATATCGCAAATATTTTCTTAAGATTAACTAAAATTAGCCAAATATGTTTGGTTCTAATCACTTGCAAATAGTTGGCACACCATCGGCCCTTTTTAACACAGCGTGAAACCGGAAAAGGGGTTGATATCAAGAGCTAAATACAGATCCGGTTTTATTGTCTGCTACTATCGCGGCGCTGTTGCCGCGTAGATAAAAAGCCCTGTTGAGAATACATTCTTATCGTGTATTTGATATCATTGTTGTGACTTACTAAATCTAGTGACAATTCATCGAATGGATTGTTATATAGGGAAACACGGCTGCGTTCCCAATTACGAGAATTTGCAGTGTAACGGTGTTGTCAAAGTGTTGTTGCTCATTCTATTAAATCTTATAATGAGAAAACATTTTATTTCTTTGATGTTTCGGGTAAAAGATTCATTTCCCCCGACATACCATCAAATTTCACTTTTAGGACTAACCTACACCGGAGACTGACTCCGACGACCCGGTGATACCGTCCTCTGCCGTCTTCCGGATAAAGACGTCGGGCACGGACAAAATGCTAAGAATAAAGAGAAAGCCGCTAGACCTACTCATACCAAACACCCCACGTCCTCTGCTGTATTTTTTTCCGAGCTCGGTATGGATTGGTCAAGCGGCACTTCTCTTTATTCTTATTATTTTGTTTGTGCCCGACGTCTTTATCCGGAAGAAGGCAGAGGACGGCAGTGCTTAGTCGTCGAAGTCAGTCTCCGGTGTGGGTAAGCCCTAATGGAGCAAAAAAAAATTAAAATGTCATGACGTCACACCATCTGCTTTTTCGGTCTAAATTCCTTGGAAGTGTGTAGGTAACTAGTCCTTCGGAGGACTAATCATTTTTTGAGCTTTTGAAAAATTGAGCTTTTTGTACAGCGAAATATCCACTAAACGTGCTCAAAGCGCTTTACAAAGGGTCCCTGACGAACAGCAACACGTAACATGTAGAACGAGACATGACGCCTGTTAGGCGATAATACAATTTTTTTTCCGACAACGCTGTTAGCGGCCAGGTACTCATTTTACATATGAGTACGTGAGAGAATGTGAGTAAAGAACCTTTTCCAAGGACATAACTAGGCGCCAAGTGAGGCTCGAACCCAGAACCTTCCGATCCGAAAGCGAGTGTCATACCACTAGACCACATAGCCGCACAAATAATCAATAAGTTACATAATGAATCATGCGGTGGCAAAACAATTTTTGAAGCAGGTTGTATGGCAGATTCTTAATATTACGGAACGT
>NC_088368.1:7365252-7367340 GCF_034508935.2 Berghia stephanieae | reverse complement strand
CTTCTTAAATCCGTGCTGTTCATCACAAAAAATACTGTTAGTTTCGAGATACTCAGTTATTGAGGATTTCACTATATGCTCTAACAGTTTGCAGCAAATACAAGTTAATGAAATTGGACGGTAGTTTTGAGCCCTGCTTCTATCACCTTTCTTGTAGGTGGATTGGACAAGAGCGTGCTTCCAAACAATTGGTTTGTCTCTCTCCCGTTTCAAGAGAGAGTTTGAACAAATGTGTGAGGGCAGGTGCAAATTCGTTACTCAATATCTTGAAGAGACGGGATGGTATTTTGTCTGGGCCACATGCTTTCTTTGGATCTAGAGTGACGTGGAGTTTGGAAACCCCCTCTACTGTCACATTGTTTTCGGCCACAGTGTTGTGATCGTTTTCTTCGCCTTGTAGTTGTTGAGTGGAAATTTTGGTAGGAGCTTTTGAGACAAAAACAGAGCAGAATTGGTTATTAAGTATGTCTGCTTTTTCCTTTTTCGTCAGAGTATAATACATGATCATGCTCAAGGGGCGCTATACCAACCGAATCGCACCTCCTACTTTTTATAAATTTCCAGAGGTTTTTGTTTGAGTCTTCACTGACAAGTTCCTTAACATGATTATGATAGACCCTTCTACTCTCACTTTGGGTTTCTTTTTTCAGTCGGGCGTAATTGTACAAGTCTTTCTTACTGTTGGGCTTTCTCGCTTTGCTCCATTCCTTTTGTTTCCGTCTGGATAATCGTTTGTCGGTTGTGTTTATCCATGGTTGGTGAAATGTCCTTGAGCTTTCCTTCGTTGGTAAATGTTTGGGCATCATTTCGTTTTGGTGGTTGTTGATGGCAATCCAAATGTCCTCAGTGCTTTCTAAATATTGATGTATTATGTTTTCACTAAAAAGACGTGTTTCTGTCCGCATTTCGGCGATATTTGCCCTTTTCTAAATAGTAATAGGGTGCAATTTTTGTGTGATTTATTTTGCTTTGATAGTGCTTTCCGTGATGAGAATGTCATGGTCACTCATGCCTGGAATGGTTGTACACTTGACATTTACATTTGGTCGATTTGTGATAAATAAGTCGAACATATTTGTACCCCTTGTTGTAATTTTTGTTTATTTGACTAAGGCCAAAATCTTGCAATTTGTTAATAAATGCTTGGTTTATAAAATGAAGGGTATTGGTAAATGGTTATTTTTTCTTGATCCCAATTGATATCAGTTAGGTTCAGGTCTCCGCTTAACCAGAGTACATTTTTCGGGTCTTGGCTATCAGTACAGCGTGTTATCTCAGTTATTTGTTCCATAGGTGAGTTTGAAGGTGTTCTGTTCATAGCGCCCACAGTGAGTAGGCCTTGTTCTATTTTGATATTTACGAACACCGATTCTGCTTTTGTTTGAATGTCAAGCTTTAATACTGAGAGGTTCGTTGTTATTGCAACCAGCACTCTCCCCTGTCTTTCCTGAACACGTTGAAATCTGTTTTTGGTGGAAATATTTCACTGTCCTTCATTTCAAAATGTAGTCATGTTTCAGTACCTATGATTATGTCTGATATCAGTTTCCAAAATTCGGGTAGTTTTGGAATTATACTTTGGAAGTTTATGGTCATAGTTCTAAACATGTTTCTCGATTCACCATTTCAATCACTGTTTGTAAGCGTGTTATTATTTGAGTTGATTCGGTTATTGATTCTTTTTATTTCATTTGGCCTCATATTGACCCTTCTTCCCCTCTTTGTTGTTATTGTTTTATTTTCAGAAGTCACGTTCTCATTATGTTTACTTAAGTCCTGCGTTCCATCAAAATGGTCAGCTGTTGTCATTGTGTCATTGTTGATATGTTGATGTGTCGTTTTCTATTGGCATGTTGTTGTGAGTGTCGTTGACTGGTATGTTGATCAGAGACCTTGGGCACCGTTGTGTGTTTTGTACTTTGAGTGCTCGATTAGAATGTACTTTTAGTGGTCTGTGACCTATTTGTATATTTATTTTTCTTTGTTTCTGCACACCACCACGACTTGGTCGTCGCCGCTGGCTATTGTTACCGTGATACCAGGATGATTCTGCGACATTCGAAATGTTGTCGTAATAAGGATAAAAAT
>NC_088368.1:7347752-7362752 GCF_034508935.2 Berghia stephanieae | reverse complement strand
TACACCTCATCCATCCTCTCAGCTTGCTTCAAAGTCTCAAATGACCAACTTCTACTTCAAGGAATTATGACGGCGTGGCCTGACCTTAAGGGTGTTTACCGTCTGCTGCCGTGTCAGACAAGTCGCCTACTTACTGTGGGGAATTCAAATTCCTCATAAGAATAGTAATATGATGATCTCTTCTTTAATAATCATTGTACTGGAGACTTCGACAGACATTTGTCGAGGTGCTGTTGGGAATTTCGATTTCGCAATACGATTATTATTCCCCGCAGTGTGATGATGGCTTTTAATCATAATAATGATGACGATGATAATAATAATAATAGTAATAATAAAAATGATAATGATTAAAATAATAGGGCCTAAAATAATAATAATAATAATAATAATAATAATAATAATAATAATAATAATAATAATAATGATAATAATAATAATGATAATAATAACAATAATAATAATAATAAAAATAATAATAATAATAATAATAATAATAATAATATAATAATAATAATAATATAACAACATAATAATAATAATGATAATAATAAATAAATAATAATATAATAATAATATAATAATAATAATAATATAATAATAATAATAATAATAATGATAATAATAATAATAATGATAATAATAACAATAATAATAACAATAATAATAAACGAAGTCCGCGTGATTCTTGGAAATCATTTGTATAGATAGTGTGCGCTTGGCTAAGAAGCTCATAACATTGCCATCCGGAAGTATGACGGACCAACACACAAAATTATGTGTAACCATGAACTTGTATAGTCCGGTCCATACAGTTTAGTGAGAACTACTCATAAACGTGGATGGCAAAAAACAATAACAAAGACATGAGTGACGTCATCTTCGTTCTATCTATAATGCGGGGTAACCCTCCTGTCATTAATTAACCGATCGTGTGGTTATAGAAGGAACGAAGTTGACCTCGCTCAGCTATTATGTTATAATTTTTAGAGATCCTGTTAGGGAGTAGTTCTTACTAAATTGTATCAATCACACTATAAACGTGAAAGGTTACACACAATATTGCACGTTGGTATGTTAAATTTGGCTGGCGGATGTTGTGAATATTTTACTTTAACGCATGGCATCAACAGTACAGATAGTATGCACTTTGTTAAGAAGCTCACAACATTATCATCCGGATGTATAACGGACCCCCCCCTCTTTATATAAAGTTAAAGAAGAATAACCGATGAAAACCTCCGGAGAATATATCGAATTATTTCCCTTTGATCGTAACTGGATCCTTGTTTGAAAAACTCGCAAACAATCAGTCTTTTCTGATTTAACCCTCTCCTTACCAACTACATGATAATCGTCACATTCGTTTCGATACAACCAACATTTTTCTTATTCAAATTTCTTTTGTACATCATAAAATTTAAAGAAAATGAACAGTGTGTTGTAGAGCTTGTTTTGCTAAAGAAATTATGCATCGGAAGAACTTTACTGCTTCTGTTTTGGAGTGATGAAAAATCTATTTTTTTGTTAGTTGGTGTCACATAATTAGGTAATAATATTAATTATTATTAGATAATAATGATAAAAATAATAATAATGATGATGATGATGATGATGATGATGATGATGATGATGATGATGATGATGATGATGATGATGATGATGAGTTGAAGTTTGGGAAGGGAGGGGTGGTGATCTTCCGCCGACAAAAAATAAAAAAAGTAAGAAGACTACACCCTTGGATGAACCCGTTGACGACAATGAAAAAGAAAAACGAAACGTTAAGGATAATATATATATTATTATACCTAGATAGTTATAATTTCGTCTTTTCTGTTGGATTATGGAAAAAAAAAAAGAAAAAGAAAAAGAGAACAGAGTGTGAATGAAACTGGGTTAAATCTGAGACCTTTCCCCCCAATGGTTGTCAGATGTCACTATGATAATATTAATGATGATTTACCTTGGATCGTTGCACCCATTGTACCATTGGGTCTCACCGCGAATTCTAAACACGGTAGAACAGCATCTAATCTCCACAAATGGGGCTATATAACAACACCAACATGCCAAGCCTGTAACGCTCCAAATCAGGACATCGACCATGTGGTACTTCACTGTCCATCAACATCCATAGAGGGCGGCTATCCTGTTATCCACAAAGCTGATGACGACTACATCAAATGGCTGAATGAGTCGCACTTGGAGGTGTGAAGACCATACGACACTACTACTACCGCGAATATTAACCTTGTTAGGAGTCAGCAGCAGATACATATGAAATATGAAATGTTCTGATATTTATTTTTTTTTTAAGTGAGATTTTATATAGCGCAATATCCACTAATGGGGTCAGGTCGAATGTTTTTAATGATAAAAAGTAACCTCGACTTTTTAACTTGACTATTCATTTCTAGCGCAATATCACTACACTAACCGTGCACAAAGAATTATACGAGCGGTGACATTAATTAATTTAACTTGCAATTTCTGCGGTACTCTGAAAAAAAAAAAAGAAAGAAAGAAAGAAAGAAAGAAAGAAAGAAAGAAACACAACAAAAAAGACGTTTTAAAAATTTTGGCCAGAAAATTGGTCCTTCAAATATCGATCGATTTAAATGATTGGCCCTCATCTTGTCAATAAATAAATTAATAAGGATTTAAAAAAAAATAATTTTTAAATAAGATAAAAATTCTCAAACATGGGAATGTCTTGAAGACTTTCCTGAAGTCCCAGGTTTGAGAGTTTCTGACGAGATAACTGTCATTTCGATCGATCGATATTTGAAGGACCAGTTTTCTGGCCACTATTTCTTTTAAAGTTGGTGTTTGTCGGGGTTTTGGGTTGTTGTTTTTTTTTTCCTGAGTAAGGCAAATTTCGTGAAATAAGCTTTATTTTGTATTCATCATGTGACGTATTTCTAAGTTGATGATGATGATGTTGATGATGATGATGATGATGATGATGATGATGATGATGATGATGATGATGATGATGATGATGATGATGATGATGATGATGATGATGATGGTGGTGGTGGTGGTGGTGGTAGTGATGGTGGTGGTGGTGGTGATGGTGGGTGGTGATGATGATGATGATGATGATGATGATGATGATGATGATGATGATGATGATGATGATGCATAATAAATAGCAGACGGTAGAGAAATACACATAATGGCTACATACAGTTTAATATATATTGTTATGGGCAATAAAATATTGTAATGATTGTCCGCGGTGGTGTATTGTTTGGGATTTGACGGTGGATCATAGAAATCCGTTTCTACGATATATAATATGCCTGTGTTGTGTGTATGTGTGTGTGTGTGTGTGTGTGTGTGTGTGTGTGTGTGCGCGCGTGCGCGCGCGTGTGTGTCTGTATGTTTTTTTGTTTGTGTATCTGTGTGTTTAGGGATGGGAGGGAGTTTATTTTAGGGGTCAGAAGGAGAGAAATTGGGAGGGAGGGAGAGGTTGAGAGATAGAGAGAGAGAGAGAGAGAGAGAGAGAGAGAGAGAGAGAGAGAGAGAGAGAGAGAGAGAGAGAGGGGGGGGGGGGGAGGGGGTGGGATAGTGAGGAGAGAAAGAAGTTGAGAAATAGGAGAGAGCGGGAAAGGGAGGAATGTTAAGGATTCAGAGGGGAAAATGGATACATGGATCACACCGTTAAAAGCCAAACTTCACTTTATTACTTTCCCTCACGCACCGCAGTAAGTAAACATCACCGTCGCCACGTGAAACAGCTATCAAACGGTGCCGGCAATAATTATACTGCAGTAAATTTCATCGCTTGATTCTCTCAGCAGAGAGTATAGAAATTTCATCACAACCAATTTTCTCAGCCATTGTGGAGCATACTTTTCATAATTTCAAACATATATGGATACAATAGAAGCTTCTCTACAGACGCAATTATTTTTGTTTACATATATGATAAGTTGTGTTCTTTGAATACAAGTTTTGGAATCAAATATTTAATTAAAAGTTTAAGAATATTAAAATTCAAATATAACCAACATTTTACATCAAGGTAGGGATCAAGAAAGAGAAAATTATCTTCATTGATATTTCTTTTCTGTAGATTCAGGGATTAAGATAAGTTTGAAATGAATCTCATAATATTTTGTTACAACTAAGGAGAATTTTTCCGTATTGTTAGAAACGCAATATAACGTAGATTATGATGATAAAGACATTTTTTAATTAAATTATTGAATAAGCGAAATTTATCGATTCTGTAATATTACTTATTTAAGTCTGTTCGGGTCATGGAGAACACACTGAAGACGGTCTGTCGCTGCAGTACAAAGAATTGTCGATTTTTGGAAATAGTACAGATGCCTAGTCGAAGATTAAAGACTGCTAACGTTTCACCATTGACTATAACATAATGTGAAATCGACAATCTAAATCATCAATTTGCGAGAAATTGTTCACTGGTACATAATTTAAAAATGCGATGCATATTGATACCTTGGGTTCAATGAGAAAACTCGAACAAGAGAAAAATACTATGAGTGAATATGATCCTAATCTTCACCAGTGAGTGCTATATGCAGATATGCACGACAAATAAAAAGGGAAGTCAAGTACATAGAAAAAGTATGGCATGGATATCTAAAAAAGGTATGAAAATTATAAGAACACTTAGAGATTCTAGGGTTGATTGTTTAAAGAGTGTCATAATAACATTAATGGAATAAATTCGTTGATTAGGGATAAATAAAGAATCACATTGACTATGTTGGTTTATTAAAAAAAATGTCTATTAAGACAATGCTGTGATTGGATTTCAATTTTACCTTACTCAAAATCCTTACTTTTACGTACAGGTGAACTGTTATCTCAAAAACGCCTCAATCTACTGGTATAAAATGTATATGTCTACATTCTACAGATATTCAACATCATTTCCATTACTTATGTTTAAAAATCTTAAGTGTTGAACATGTTAAAATATTCTCTTAAAAATTTCAATTCACTTAAATTTATGTATCAATTTCATGGGTTATCCCTCTTGCTTTTTAACACCATCATAATAATGATTAAATAATCAATGAAAACTCTGTTAATAAACTGTTTGGTAGTATAAATTTTTTTTTGCCACACTTAATAACGGCAATACTACATTAGTTTGAAATTCAGAAAAAATCGATCAAAACGGCGAAAAAATTGTCTCCCTCTCTCAGTGTAAAGCTATGACTCATCATCACTAGACTGGCTAGATTTACCTGGCGAACTAAACTGAAAGCAATAAACGCATGTGGAATACACACACATTACACACACACACACACACACACACACACACACACACACACACACACACACACACACACACACACAAGCATAGCTGTCCGTTCAATGAACATGATGATAAGTCGATTAACTCAAAATTTATGACTTACTTACTTACTTATCCGAACCAGCGACCACCTGAGCTCTTGCCCTTCGGTCTTGTGCCATGACGTAGAAGTTAGACGGACGTCTTTTGTAGTTGTTCCAGGTGACTATACAGTGTGTTTCTGATGCTTGGATTCAAAATTTATGAACAAGTATTAAGTAAAATTCAAATTCAATTTCTAAGGTCGTAGGAGAACTCCATTGAACTTTCTTTTCTTGGGCACGGAAAGATATTTTCTGAATTTGATATCTTATGGACATATATTTCGTTCACTTATCTTTGTTATGATTACATATCTTCTTCGCCGTTGTTAAAATAGCTTGTTCTGGAATTTGAGGTTATGCTTATAGTTTGAAACCTTATAAGAGAATTCTTTCCCGATGTTAAAAGCGGGAATTGGTTGTTATGAACTTTAAGAAATTGACATTTTGTTCAAAATACTGAGAGGAACCACTAACTGGTATCGATTCAATGCAAGTACTCCCACCTCATTGTCATACTCGCTAACCGGAAGGTTGACACACAACCCACGTGCTAAAGCGTCTGTTTTTCGCTGGGATTTGACACAACGAATTTCATTTTTGGATAAAATCATCACGATGGCTAGTCGATCGCATTGCATGCTAACCGTCTCCATGTCCATCCATTGGAAACACCATGCACAATTTGGTGACGATTGGTTCAGTGGCTTCGTGCCTTATTGTTACAAAATTATATATATACGTATGTATGAGAGAGAGAGAGAGAAAGAGAGAGAGAGAGAGAGAGAGAGAGAGGTGCTAGGTTAAAGGAGAGAGAGAGAGAGAGAGAAAGAGAGAGAGAGAAAGAGAGAGAGAGAGGTGTAGGTTAAGGAGAGAGAGAGAGAGAAGAGAGAGAGAGAGAGAGGTGATAGGTTAAAGGAGAGAGAAGAGAGAGAGAGGAGAGAGAAGAGGAGAGAAAGGAGAGAGAGAGAGAGGAGGTGATAGGTTAAGGAGAGAGAGAGAGAGAGAGAGAGAGAGAGAGAGAGAGAGAGGTGATAGGTTAAAGGAGAGAGAGAGAGAGAGAGAGGTGATAGGTTAAAGGAGAGAGAGAGAGAGAGAGAGAGAGGTGATAGGTTAAAGAGGAGAGAGAGAAGAGAGAGAGAGAGAAAGAAGAGAGAGAGAGAGAGAGAGAGAGAGAGAGAGAGAGAGAGAGAGAGAGAGAGAGGGGGGGGGGGGGTGAGAAAGTGGAGAGAGTAGGAAAGAGGAGGGCTATGTATGGATTCAAAGTGGAAAGGGAAAGATAATATAATATTATATATTGTTGCAAAGCTTTGTGGTTTACGTCGTCTCTTTCAAGACAATTAAGACGAGCTAATTATTATTCATTCATTGGTTGCATTTTTGTATCACTCACTGTGTCATCGGGATAGTGTGCTTGCTGGCTGGCTGGCTGTGCTGTGGTGTGTGTTGTGAATAACAATTATTGTGTGTTAGTTATAATTGTGATTATCTTGTGATGTGATGAAGTTGATCGTTCCTCTGGGCAATGTGAAGCTATAGATTTATACAGGAACTAGATTTATATATTATGTGTTCAAAAAGTATGGATAACGTATCACCAAGAAGTATGGACATCGTATCAGCTTTGTCCATGCCTTTTCAACAACATTTGAAAATGATATGTATTCTTTCTACCCCTCCCCACAAATAGTAACGCGTCACGATTACAAGTTTGCAATAATGGTTATCCCCTCAGATTATGAAACATTATATTTCACAAAAATTAGATTAAAAAAAAAAAGAAACAAAGAGTATCAAACGGGGAATGGGAACACGCCCGGAATTAAAAGCACCCCCCCCCCCCCCACAGGATGACACGCCCGGAATTAAAAGCACCCCAAGAGTGTAAGAATCGTATTGATAGTATGCGCTTGGCTTAGAAACTCTCAGTATTCCATCCGGAAGTATAACGGACCAACACACAAAACTATGTGTAACCTTGAACGTTTATAATAGTCTGGTTTTTACAGTTAAGTGAGAATTACTCATAATCATGGATGGCCAAAAAAAAAAAAAAAAAAAAAGGAGAGTGTAAGAATCGTATTGATAGTATGCGCTTGGCTTAGAAACTCAGCATTCCATCCGGAAGTGTAACGGACCAACACACAAAACTATGTAACCTTAAATAGTCTGGTTAATACAGTTATTTAGTGAGAATTACTCATAATCATGGATGGCAAAAAAACAAAAAAAAAAAAAAAAAGAAATAAAAAGACACGCGTGACGTCAACTTCATTGTATCTATTCATATTTTCACTGTCCGATTCATCCCGGCATAATACCGTTTTGAGACGGCGGGTGACGTATACGTCTTTTGATATCAATGAATAGAATGGGCATAATAATATTGTTGTAAACATATCTAGTTCGCCGTCGTTTCGTTTGATCAGCATTTTTACACATCGCCAAACACGTTTTACAAGTCCCCATGTCATCGGTGTACTATAATAATAATACTCCGTGTATGTGTCACCATCACGTGAGTGATAACTTTTTGTACTGTGCGATCTCCCCCCCCCCCCCCCCCCCCCCCCTTCCTCAAATCGGTACTATGTCCGAATGAGAGCAGGTCTGATAACCCATTTTGTATTGAACTCATTGTTGTAATGGTAAGGGCTAACCCACAAAGGAGACCGACTCCTACGACCCGGCACTGCCGTCCTCTGCCGTCTTCCGGATAAAGACGCCGGGTACGGACAAAATACTAAGAATAAAGAGAAGAGCCGCGAGACCTACCCATACCAAGCACCCGACGTCCTCTGCCGGTTTTTTTTTTTAATTTTTTTTTTTTTTAGCTTGGTATGGGTAAGTCTAGCGGCTCTTCTCTTTATTCTTAGTATTTTGTCCGTGTCCGACGTCTTTATCCGGAAGACGGCAGGCAGAGAACGGCCGTACCGGGTCGTCGGAGTCAGTCTCCGGTGTGGGTTAGCCCTGAAGCGGATGACAAAGGGTGAACATCTAACCTCATACATTGGGTTACAAAATGAAGAATCACGCGACTGTCAATTCATGTTGGACTGACTAGAAGGCTGGTTAAACTTGTCAGAAACTGGTATGGAATTTCAGGTTGATGCGCTTTTGGAAGCCATAATATTATTTATTCTACTTATGATGGATGTAGTAAACATAAACTTTACTCAGCTTTCATTCATTTGGGTTCAAGATTAATAATGATAATAATAATGATGATGATGATGATGATAATGATGATGATGATAATAATGATGATGATCATCATCATGATAGTGAAGATGACGATGATGATGATGATATAATAATCATATGATGAGTGAAGATGACGATGATGATGATGATAATAATATGATTGTATGATGATGATTTTATTTATTTATTTATTTGTTTATTTATTGGAAAAAATGGAAGGGGGAAGAGGGGGGGGGGGGGGGGGGGATTTCAGACTGCGTTACCTGGCACTGAGGCATGCACATCTGTTGAGATTTCCAACATAGTGTTCTAATGTAATAATGTATGACGGTAGAACGATTCGTCACTCCTGATTGGGATTAACATTACATATCTAGATATAGATATATCGGCATACGGCACCTGTGTGTGTGTGAGAGAGATAGATCTATAGAGGTGTATGCATGTGTGTGTGTGTGTGTGTGTGTGTTTGTATGTGTGTGTTTATTTGTTTGTGACAGATAGAAAGATAGATTTGAGTGTGTTTGTTCATTGTTGTTAGATAAAGTTCTGTGTGTGTGTGTTATGTATGTATGTATGTGTGTGTGTGTGTTTGTGTGTGTGTGTTAAGTCTTAGCATTGTGTGTGTTTTTTTTGTATGTGTATGTGTTGTGTGTTTGTGTTATCAATGCAAACCAACCGTGTCTAATAATAATAATGATGATAAAATGTAATGGGTGCTTGAGCTAAACTGTTAGACACCGACATAATACTTTTGTGTGTGTGTGTGTGTGTGTGTGTGTGTGTGTGTGTGTTGAGAAAACTTGCGGACTTGATATTATTATATGTAATCATATAGGTTGATTATGATAAACGTAAAACTTGTCAAAAAGTGTTAGACCCGGCCCGGCCCTTCTTCGAAGTCTGGCGTTTAAGATCTTTAGACAAGCTCGGAGTCTTTTTGAATTATCGCATTTTATACACGTCTGTGGGTTTGGATCAACGTATACTTATTGACAGGTCTGGTAACCCAAATTGTTATGGGCTCATTGATGTATTGGAAATACACTCAAATCTAACGCAAAACGTTGCCCATTATAACAATGTTAAAACAGGCCTTTAGGCAATTGCGTCCAGTTATCAGACCTGCAAATAAATGCACTTCGGTATCAAGCGATCATTCGCCTCTTTATTATTGTTTTAGTCCATAAGTTGGGCCGAGTTGAATTTCCTCTCACTAAATTCCCCCTAGCACAGAATTATCTTAAAGGTCACACAGTTTTATGTGTTGCTGCGGTTGACCTGAGGGGCAGAAATGGTTTTACTTAAACGCATAGCATCAGTTAAGTTTTCCAGCCAAATTTCAAAAACATTGTTTTGTCAAGATAATAATATTATTTCTTTATACTGTGATACTGTGTACGTGTGCTGCCGGTCTTTTTGTCACGAGAACACACTTCACGGGTGTGTCGTAGGGAACACACAACATTGGCATCAGATATCGTATTATGGAAATATTTATTTCTTCCTTTCATACAGTATGCATGGATAGATTTATTAAGATTGGAAAATTGTTTGCTTGGAGTTCAACGTTCCGAAATAATATTATAATAATTTATTTGTTGTGATGGCATGTACGTGCTTATATATAATATTGCATTTGTGTGCGATTGTGAAGCGTGTGTATAACTTATGTTTAAGGCTATGGAGTATAAAAATGTTTGTATAATATAATAATCAAATTATTTGCCTAAAGCACATCGATTTGAAGTATAGTAATGTGTTTAATAGATACGCTAATATTTTAATTGATAAACAGGTGTATGATATAACACAGTTGTACCATAATATATCCAGTTCGCCTTCTGTTCCTTTTGTTTTTGTCCTGAACGACCTGAGCGGCACATAGGATAGATGGTTGATACCATTTGGTTTTTAGTGATTCAGTATAGATCTTTATTGAAGGAGATGCTCAACGACTGTCTTTTTGTATATAGCACATAGGATAAGTGATTGATATCATTTAGTCTTCTGGTGATTCAGTATAGATCTGTTTTGAAGGAGATGCTCAACGACTGTCTTTTTGTACATATAGGTGATTGATATCATTTAAATTAGTCTTCTAGTGATTCAGTATAGATCTTTATTGAAGGAGATACTCAACGACTGTCTTTTTGTGTGCATAATTGAAAATATTATATGCGGCCCACTGCTTCAAAATGTGTTCAGTGTGTATAAGGATTATTCCGAGGCCAAGGAGTAAATATGATTTGCAGGTCTGATAACCGGACGCAATTATGGGTCTGTTTTTACATTGTTGTAGTAATGGACAATATTTTGGTTTGAGAGTATTTCCATTACAAATTAATAAGAATTTGTGTTATCAGACCTGCGGATAACTACGTGTAGGCCGCGGGGATTTAAATGCAAAAGAGATCAATACTTTTAAAAAAAGAAAGTTAATGAGTTAAAGTCGTAAATTTTAAAAAATAATATGAGACTCGCTCTAAGATAATATGTTTTATTCTGGGGAATGGAGACGATTTCCTCGCGAGGTCCCAGGTGTGTGTTTGCCAAGATGAGTGTCATTTGAATCGATCGATAATTGAAGGAGGAGTTTTCTGGCCAAATGTTTAAATACGTGTCTTTCTAGAGTACGGCGGTTTACTGGATAATTATAATGATGGAATTTTGAATAGTGCTCCAAATTTTTTAAAGCGTAAGACTCTAACTTATTCCACATAATGATATTACACATTCTTAAAAAGTCTTTTCTCTTCTTATAGAATCTGAATAAGCTTCAACAGTCGTGACGTCACTTCCCTCGTAATGACGCATAGTGACTTAGTAACTGGTTCTAAACTGTCGGAACAATGGCGGCCGCCCTTATGAAATAATTCTCCGACGAGCATTAAAGTATATCCAGAGGAGAAAAACATAAATCTGATCATGTTTTGACTTTTATACATTCTAATCACATGACATGTGAAAAGGTTCTAGCCAGCATGAAGAATAAAAAGTACCGATTTTCTTTGTTTAGAACCAAGCTGCTGGTTGCTGGGCGGACGTGACATCAGACTATTGAATCCTATTCTGAAAGACAATGCTGTAACATGCTAGTCACCGCCTTAATCGGTTTTATGTCGGGGGTGAATGAACCGTATTCCGAAAGCTGAAATTTAAAGTGAAAATAATAGAATTACGATATTTGAGAGCTGAGTAGCTTGCCAAACTACAATCATCATTCTTCATTTTTCTCAACATGGAATATTCATCTCTGGTTTTTAAATATTATTTTTGGAGCTCTTCTCTTTATTCTTAGTATTTTGTCCGTGTCCGACGTCTTTATCCGGAAGACGGCAGGCAGAGGACGGTCGTGCCGGGTTGTCGGAGTCAGTCTCCGGTGTGGGTTAGCCCTGAAGCGGATGACAAAGGGTGAAGCTCTAACCTCATACATTGGGTTACAAAATGAAGAATCACGCGACTGTCAATTCATGTTGGACTGTCTAGAAGGCTGGTTAGAATTGTCAGAAACTGATATGGAATTTCAGGTTGATGCGCTCTACCGGTTTTAAATTCAACCGTATTCCGAAAGCTGAAATTTAAAGTGAAAATAATAGAATTACAATATTTGAGAGCTGAGTAGCTTGCCAAACTACATTCATCGTTCTTCATTTTTCTTAACAAGGAACATTCATCTCTGGTTTGTTGTTTTTTTTTTTTTTTTTTTTTTTTTTGGGGGGGGGGGGGGGGGGGGGGGGGGTAAAAATTGGACCGTATAGTAAAGCCCATGTAAAAAACTTTAGCCAACGACCTCAGAAAATGACTTCAAATCTAAAAAAAATTATAGAACTATTTTTTACATATTGTCGTCGAGTAACTTGCTAACCTTTTTAAAGATTAAGAATAATTCTATCACGCGTTATTCAATTGGTTATTTAGAATATCTGCTAGGGCATAATGATCTGTCCTTAGTTTGACCTTGACCTTGGGAATCACCGTATTGCCACCTTGTTGCCAGATTCATTTGCGCGCACCTCCAGACTTTATTCATTACGGAATCGCATCAATCTCTGTTAATTTCCACAATACAGTAGTAAGGTGATTAAAAATTGACGAGTGTTGGTTCGTAATATTCTTCTTTATTTCTCCCCAAATGTCGCGGGTTCTCCACTAGTTCAGATAAATAATTTCACAATTTAGACGTGAACATAAATTCTCAATATCTGGTTCACTCTGAATAATATATCTAGTACTGGATTGAACTGACTGATATACCGTCGTATCACCTAACACTGACATAATAAGGGCTGTCGAATTCAAAAGACAACCAAGCGATAAACAGCACACCTTTAAACATACAGTTGTCCGTCCCCCCCCCCCCCCCCCCCGTCCCCCCCCCCCCCCCCCGGTAATCAAACACACGTAGGTTCTTTACTTCTAGTAAATGGAAATAAATGAATGGAAAATACGAATACAGCAAAATATCAGCTTCCCCTTTCCTGTTTGCAAGTTTTCAGAGCACGGGGCGTTCGAACTCATGTGGCACAAATTACTCCACAGAAAAATCGTCTGAATTTTGTTTTGTTTTGATTTTTGTTGGGGGATTTTTATGTGTGTGTGTGTTTGTGTGTGTGTGTGTGTTGTGTTGTGTTTTCTCCATGTTTTTATTTGCTGTTGTTTTTGTTTCTTTGTTTGTGTGTTTTAAAAAAAATATTTTCAAGACGGTGTTCACATCTTGGTCACGAAATCGTATTCTCCAATAAGAAAAATAAAATTAAAGTTTTTAAAAAATGAAGAAAAGAAAAGAAAGGAAGAAAAATAATAATGCTGTAGAATCCACGAAATTTCAGATGTTACCGATGGTTTCAAAAGGGTGTTATGTCTGGGTGAACCTGAAGCTGAAAATGGAATTTTAGACTTCATATGAAATTTGACTGAATATACAAATTCCATCATTGATGCGCTTCGCAAATGTTCAATTGTAATATCGACACGTGAATGATAACGTTTATTGCTGGAGATAAACTTTCAAAATTCGGTAGATTTTTGTATTCGTTAATAATAGGGGCGTCCACCTCTCATAGCTCTTTGTTCACTCACCTCGAAGCTATATCTACTGGTTTCACTTTTACTCACAAGTGGTGTCCTTCCGTGGTGCCTGGTTCACTCCCCACTGGTACCCATATCTGGTAGTCCTGTGTTCAATCTCTCAAAGTCCCTGGCTTCACTCCCCAGTGGTATCCATCTCAAAGGGGGAAAAGTCACATTTTATGCACCTATTCATTTTGTGTAGGTAACTTTGTGCGGCTATGTGGTCTAGTGGTATGACACTCACTTTCGGATCAGAAGGTCCTAAGTTCGAGCCTCGCTCGGCGTATAGTTGAGTCCTTGGAAAAGGCTCTTTACTCACATTCTCTCACCGTACTCAGGTGTAAACTGAGTACCTGGCCGTTAACAGCGTTGTCTCTGTCCGGAAAAAATTGTAATATCGCCTGACAGGCGTCATGTCCCGTTTTACATGTTACGTGCTGCTGTTGGTCAGGGACCCCATATAAAGCGCTTTGAGCACATTTAGTGGATATTGCGCTATATAAAAGTTCTTTTTTTTTTTAAAGCTCATTTTTTGTTGCTGATAGACTGTGACTAACGACAAAGATTACCCTCTGTTTTACAATAGTTTTCTAGGATGGATTACGCCTTCACGATTGAGCGACGGAACTATTTGGGGCACTGTGCAATGCATCACTGATAATATCATGTCATTGTTTGTTTGTTTGTTTACAACAAAGGTTGCATGGAATATTATAAGTGGCAAGATTTTGATGGTGATTCTTGAATTTCGTAAAGGAGACTATAACGTTAATGTATCGTGGACTTTAGTTATTAACACAAGTTTTTAATTCATCATAAGATCGGTTTTCCGTGAACCTTGAAGTCAGTGTTTTTTTTTTTTAATGTGTATTTTCTCCTTTTTGCCTTTATCAAAGACAATTTGACATCTAAGACTAGCCTCCGATGATTGCCTTCTCTTGAAATAGTTTGCAACATAACTGGCTAAACTAAGCTAGCCGCGAGAAAGCATCGTCACAGCCATTTGAGCCAGAAGCGAAAGACCCCGAAATCAAAAGTCTTTGTAACATTGTTGGTGCAGCTACCAACTCACAATCAAACCACCATTACATACAATCGCTTCGTCAGATGCTCCAGCTTCAGGAAGGACTGGTTATTTACTTAGGCCCTTCACTCCGGCTGGAGCTTTGGCTTTAGAGCATCGACAACTTATCATCTCCATATTGTCCGGCTTTGTGTCACCTTCTCTACTTCCCTCCATTCGAAGCCCTCCTTTATCAAATCCTCCTTCGAGAAGGACACAGATATATACTTTATTACTATTATCAATACTTCAACTATACAGTGCATACACTGCCC
>NC_088368.1:7292752-7342752 GCF_034508935.2 Berghia stephanieae | reverse complement strand
GGGGGGGGGGGGGGGGGGCGAAGTGGCCGAGTGGTTAAGACTGTAACCCGGAAGGTCCCGGGTTCGAGCCCCGCTTCAGGCACTTTCGTTTTTTTTCCTTGAGCAAGTTTATTAACCCTCAATTTGCTGACTTGGACAATATGGTTGATTCCTGTTGACATCAGACAACTTGTTTGATGAATTATCTATAATATTCCTTCGTGGAATGCCTAGGTGACGGTATCTTATGATGTCGTGGCGGAAGGGGATAATTTAAAAACATTTTTTTAAAATTATACATGCATGTATTGATTCATGTGTTACCCATTCCTACTGTGTGTCGTGTTATTATTATTATTATTATTATTATTATTATTATTATTATTATTATTATTATTATTATTATTATTATTATTATTATTATTATTATTATTATTATTATTATTATTATTATTATTATTATTATTTATTATTATTATTATTATTATTATTATTATTATTATTATTATACGTATTGGTGGTATTACGATCGTTGTATTTTTTGTGTGGTTATTAATGGTATCAGTTTATTGTGTGGTTCCATTTACCATTTTCCCCCACTTTCATGTATGTTGTCACCAAATTGTTGATTTATTGGCGAAAGCCTAAGATGGAATAAACTTTGAAACTTTGAAACTCGTGTCGTTCCCAGAGCCAATGGAGACATGAAGCACGACGCCTCTGAGGACGAGTCGGAGGAGGACAATGTGGAGGGAGATTACACCGTGTACGAGTGTCCTGGACTGGCTCCGGTATGGATGGATGGATGGATTGATGGTGGTGGTGATGATGATGATGGTCGTGGTCGTGGTGGTGGTGGTTTTGAATATTATTATTATGATGACGGTGATGATGGTTGTGGTGGTGGTGGTGGTTTTGAATATTATTATTATGATGACGGTGATGATGGTTGTGGTGGTGGTGGTGGTTTTGAATATTATTATTATGATGACGGTGATGATGATGATGATGATGATGATGATGGTGGTGGTGGTTTTGAATATCATTATTATTATGATGACGGTGATGATGATGATGGTGGTGGTGGTGGTTTTGAATATTATTACTATGATGACGGTGATGATGATGATGGTGGTGGTGGTGGTGGTGGTGGTTTTGAATATTATTATTATGATGACGGTGATGATGATGATGGTGTTGAAGATTGATTATTATTATTATTATGACGACGACGATGTTGATGATAATGATGATGGTGATACTTGTGAAGGGCGCGTTATAAGGGAGATAACCCCGTATTGTAGTTGTAGTTGATGTTGATCTTTTAAAAGTAAGTAACCCCCCCCCCCCCCCCCCCCCCCCCCTTTTCATTGATTTTTATTTTCTTTTAAGTTCACTCATTAAACCTATTGAAATGGAAATTTGGTAGGATTGTATCACTTGAACTCTGAGACAAGCTATCACAAACACACACACACACACATACACACACACATACACACACACACACACACACACTTACACAAAATGTAAGAAAACGTTAAAAGAAAAACATTTAGGCGATCTTCAAGTTCAAGCTCAACGTCTATATCTGCAAAATGCGGATTGGCCATCAATGCAGATTTTATACAATTATGTGGTGACTTTCTCCATTATTGTGTTATTGAGTTGAAGGATAAATGTTTTTCTTATTATATAATTATACATCATGGTGATGTATGATTCAATCTGTGTGTCAGACATGTCATAAATACTTATACGTTTCGACTCATGGTGATGGAATGTATGCCCATGAAGAAAAACGCGAGCATTGGATTTATTATTATTATTATTATTATTATTATTATTATTATTATTATTATTATTATTATTATTATTATTATTATTATTATTATTATTATTATTAATATCCTTATTTTTCTCCTTCTTCTTCTTCATCTTGTTCTTCTTCTTCTTGTTCTTCTTGATCATCATCTTCTTCTTCTTCTTCTTCTTCTTCTTCTTCTTCTTCTTGATCTTCTTCTTCTTCGTCTTTTCTTCTTGCGGGTGGTTGGATGGGAGCATCACCCTTGAATCATATACCTATGATGTTCGCATGGGTGTACGATCCGATAGTGATGTCGTTTCTTCTTCTCTTTACTAGCCTATCCTGCTTCTTTGGTTTGTGATTGTATTTTTGACAGGGGATATTTTTTTTCTGTAAATTCTGCCTGTTTGTTCTTGGTTATTTATAATTTAGCTTATGATATATTTAGGTTATGATTTTGATTTACATTTGTACTATTTTTGTTAGATTGCTTGTTTTTTTGTTTCAGCGGTCTCTCATATAACCTCAATTGTGTTGGAAGAGACCTAAAGCAACAAACAAACAAACAAATCTTTTCTTCTTCTTCTTCTTCTTCTTCTTCTTCTTCTTCTTCTTCTTCTTCTTCTTCTTCTTCTTCTTCTTCTTCTTCTTCTTCTTCTTCTTCTTCTTCTTCTTCTTCTTCTTCTTCTTCTTCTTCTTCTTTTGTTGTTGTTGTTGTCGTTATTGTTGTTCTTACTGTTGTTGTTGTTGCTGCTGTTGTCATTAGTATTATCATTAATATCATATTCTACCTCCCGACAGACTGGGGAAATGGAAGTGAAGAACCCTCTATTTTGTGGAGAAGAGGTTCCCCCTCCTCCCCCTCCCGCCCAACACGAATACGCTGACCCCCACGCTAACGACCCCCACCATCATCCCCACCAACAAGGTCAAGGCCATCCTCAAGGTCGTCAATCTCCTTCAAGCCCAACTAGTCAAGGTCATCGAAGTCAATAACTTTTCTGTTCCACTCTTCTTGTTGACCTGAAAATTTTGAAAAAAAAAAAGAAGATATGTTTTGTTTCGTTTACCCAACTTGATTAGTGGTTTGAAGTGAAATATTTATATCAGCTTATTTTATCTACTACATAGAAATACAAAATGCATCATCATCATCATCATGCATTATAAAAGATCTGACTCTTCTAAAGATATATATAAGAAACTCCCAACAACTATTGGTTTTAATAGATTATTTGAAATAGAAGTGTCTTTCTTCAAAGATATACAAATGATTTTCAATTTGTCATACACTCACAAGAGGTTGACTTATTTTACCATCACTCTGTAATCAATAGGTGGAAGAAAAAAACAAATGGAATTGACGCCTTGTTTGCATCTTGTTTTATCGTACCGACCGAAATATTTTGAGCAGGGGAGACAATTCTTAAAACTTTATTGCGATATCTTACCTAAATATAGTCAGTTTAGGCATATGTTTTAACTCAGAACCGCTTACGGAAGATGATACTGCAATTGATATCATAAAGAGAAAAGGCTGTGGCTTATACCCAGTGTTTATTTTATATAGCTTTTTTTTGTTTTGGACATTTTTTGATAAGAAAAACAAAAGAAAGAAAGAAATTTACAAATAGGAAAAAAAATAGTTAGAAAATGAATGATTAATATATTTTATTTTTTTTTGGTTATTTTATTTTTATTAATGGAGGATAAATTTCAATTTGTGTATTGAGTCAAGTTGATTTTTTATTCACGTTTTAATCTCAGGACACTTAAATTTTATCATTGTTATCATTGTCATCATTAGTATCAATTTGATTCAGGTAATTTATTGACAATTGCAGGTCCTCATTATATGTCATGTTGTGTCGGTTGTTTTGTGCCGTCGTGATTGTTTGGAATCGTAATATTGTGCTACTATTTAAATACACATAAAAATATATGTATTATTATTATATACTAAAACGTAAATTAATTGAGAATTAGCTGAAAAGTCATCGGATCAATTACAGGCTTGCCACGTATACAGATTTTATGTGATGGGTTCATTTAAAGATTTATGATTATGGGTAGAAAAAGAAAGGGGGTGGGGGGGGGGGGGGGGGGAAAGAGAGTAAGTCAGTTATCATCAAATTCTGATTATTTAGAATTGTCCTGTGAGAATTTTTGGACTGATATGTAAAGAGATGTCGCGTTTGGTTTTGAAATGCCTCCAAAATTTAATTTAAAATATTTGCGGGAAATTTCTTTTGTGAAATTCTGATTATTGTTGAACACGGATCAGTATATATTGAATTTTTAAAAAATTTATTTTCTTTTGTATAAGTGGCAGGACTGTGGATTAAATGTATAAAATATACTCAACCTTTTTGTTTTAGAATTTTTATAGATCCAGATAATCAGGTATCGTGTCATAGGATTTTGGTTGGGGTTTTTTTTTTTGTAATTTTTTTTTATTTGGGGGGGGGGGGGGGGGGGGGTTTGTTGTTTTTTTTTCAATTAACTGTAATTTAAAAATAATTAAAACACTTAGCATATATGAATGAACATTTAAATTATAAATTGAAGTAGCTTTGAAGATTGGCAATGGCGTCGTCATTACTGTAGGTGTTTAGGGTTTGGGTTTGATTTTGTTTTTTTATTTTTTTTTTTTCAGAATGGAAAGGGGTGGGGGGAGGGGGAGTTGATATTTTTGTTGGTCGTCGTTGTTTTGTGTCTATGTTGTAGTGGTGATGTAGTAGTGATAGTGATAGAAATAGTCCAATATCTATAAACGTATTTATACCTTTTTAAATTGTTATTGTATTCAACACCATCATCCATATTAATTATTATTATGATTATTGTTATTATTATTATTATTATTATTATTATTATTATTATTATTATTATTATTATTATTATTGTTATTATTAATGAACCATCTCGAGTCATTATCTTCTTTTATATTTAGTTTTCTAAACGATTAATCTTGTTCACTAAATAATAATTGTGTTGAATTACGGAACTGTCAGAACTTGGATGTACGTTTGCTTAAGACTATTGTTGAAAAAAACGTAAAGAAAGTTTATTAGGATATTGTTTGTTTTGTTTTTGTTTTTTTTTGTTGTTTTTTTTTGTCTTTTTTTTTAAATGACTAATTAAGAAAAACGCAACCTTGTTTTTAAAGGCTGTGAGAATGCATTTACCCAGTACTAGAGTGTGTATTGCCGGTTAAGCAAAGCACAAAATTTAACAGAAGTTCAACATTTAGTCAAAGCATTAAAGTTAGAAATATAACTACCTAGTTTTTATATGTAATATTATACGAGCATTTAGTGTTTTAGAACAAGTTTGGTTAGTGATTAGTATAAGTATAAGGATATAGAGTTATATCATTCCATAAGAATTTTTTTTTTAATATTGAAAAAATATAGTTATCATTCCGTTTATTTGTTTATTCTTTGCTTTTTTTTTTGTCTTTTAATTGAATTTTTTTTTTAATGTGTTACATTCCTGGAAATCATTGTTCTTAAACAATCTCAGTGACCAACTGTAAATAGAAATAATTATAAAATGTTTTTATGTTTTGACATTTTGGATCTGACTAACATTTAATAAAGATTTCATTTTCGTTTCATTTTAATCAGACTGGGCGATGTATCATCCAACCAGCATTGTATTGTATGCCAATTTTGTTGTTGATATATCAGGAACTTGAGATTAATATTTGATTGCTGATGAAAGAGTTTGGACGCTCGCCATGACCGCAATGAAGAGATATAAATAAAACAGCTTAAAATAAAACAAAGTACATAACAAGGAATGTTTCAGGCTAAAACCCCTTCCACCGCCGATAGAAAATCAATAATAAATTATGGTAATGCAATATAAGTATTATTGTTAATCGGAATTGGACGTTAACATTAACACACTAATTGTTGATAAAACAAGAACTGGTTTTATTTAAAAAAATTGTAAATCACAGAATGTATATTTTCATATTTTCAGGCAAAAATTTTTTTTTTAAATGCAAAATAAAATTGAATTCGATTTGAAAGATATTTCCTCAAGATGGTTTTGTGTTAAATAATTCAAAATTACCTACGCATAGGTATAGTGTTGATCTTTGGAAGGGAAATTTGTTTTTGAAATTATACAAAATATTCAAATTATGATTTAATTTCTTTTCATTTTCTTCTTCTTTTTTTTTTCTTTTTTGGTTTTATTATGCATACAATGAAATGTACATACCATATACCATATATATACATATAACAAGTATACAACTATGTTGAAGCACGGGCAACACGCATTGAAAATATAGTACTGGTTTATCTTAGGTTTTATCTGCCATGTTTTTCTCATTTGTGAAATTTTATTTCTGTGATCTCATTGACATGTTACTTGCCTGTGTTTTCTCAACATTTTTATTTCAGTATTGGGAAAATGTATCCCTTTAATATATTATGTTCATCAAGCCAATCTTGAAGCCCATAAAAACTGGCCTGAAAATAATGATATATTAAATTAATATTAATATATCTGTCCTTTAAAAAAAAAATCTTATTTGTTTCTTTAATCAATTATTTATTTATTTTGTGGTAACACAAAAACGCAGAAATATAGGCGGTGTTGTTTTGCAAAAGTATACAGTAAATGGGGAGGGATGGGTGGTGGGGTTAATGTTAATCTTCTCAAATCTTTCAACCATATTATGTTGATCTTCGTCAGTCTTTTCAAGGCAGTTTGACACATGTGGCAAGTGTCTCAAGTTGCAATGGTTTATTATTCAGATGTACTCACATTGTTTTGACTTGATAGAATTTCGCATAAGGGGATGACACATATTAGTTCACTGATAAATATTGGGACATTTAATCTTTAGAGATGGCTCTGTTTTATCTACTTGTATGAAGGGAAAGCGAACTCCTTAAAAGTTTAAAGACAGTCAAGAGATGGGTTGATTTCAAATTCTGTACAGATATGAGAATAATAATATATAATGTTATTGACATTGACTGTGATATGTTTCTTGTTGAACTAACGTTATGTTGAATATTATTGCTGTTTTATCATTTTGCTTGGTTGCCGGAGTTTCAGTTCCAAAGATTTAAAAAAAAAAAAAAAGAATTAAATAATTGAAAAAAAAAAAATTAGTTAGGCAAAAGCATGACCTAGAAAAAGTGTGTTAAAGATTTTTCTTTTTGACTAAGTCAAAGTCATGGTATTGGTTCTTATAATTCTATTGAAGAAAATAATTATCTTTTTTTTTCTATAAAGTATACCATTTGTATTATTTTTCAGTTAATCGTTTGCGTATGAAATTAAAGCGTGCTAAATACCTACTTTAAATGTTAGCTGTAAAAATAAATGGATAAAGTTGTTGTTTGACAAAACGCAATATCATAATTCAATTTAGATTTTGAAATTTTAAATGAATTGATTGGAAAGGATTCTTTCGAAAAATAATTGTATGAATATTTTACTTACATGACATTGGTAATGGCAAGGGAAGGATTAGATTGTAGATAAGGCACCAAACAGGAAAAAAAATAAAATTATAATGATAAACAAAGGAAAAGTGAAAAATAATATTAGATCTGAAGAAGGAACACAAATAAATGTTGTTGTACAGATGGCTGTGTTTGAATTGTACTCACACTTCTTTTGTAAATATGGAAATACATTTGCTACATATATATTTAGGCGGATAAGGGACAGTTGATATAATTAAAATGTGATTGTTGTCATCGTTGTTATTGTTAAGGTGATTATTATTATTATTATTATTATTATTATTGTTATTATTATTATTATTATTATTATTATTATTATATTATTATTATTATTGTTATTATTATTATTATTATTATTATTATTATATCTGTTATCATAGCAATTACCACAATAGTTGTCTGTTTCACTCTTAGAAATGTTGCATTTATCTTAATTTAATTTTCAGTACTGGATTCATAGTCTTAAATCAGTGTTATGTCAGAGTTGAGATGCAAATCTGTCCTTTTATTGTTTCGTCTTATTGTTTCATATTACAATTCAATGTAATTCCATTTTTACCAGATAGTTAGAGATTTTCAAAGTGAAATAAATAGCTAAAATTTTGTAGATACTAAGACAAACAATTTTTAAGCTCTATTTAAAAAAAAATAATTTTTTTTTGACATAAATATCAGTTAATCGGCTTTTTTTTTCAATTTGATCAGATAACTTTGACTTGATGTATAGATAAAAAGCCCCCCCCCCCCCCCCCCAGCATGTCGAAAAAGTCGTAAACCTGAGCTCTCAATCAGAGGGATAATGAAGTCTCTGGTTCAATACTTTTTTACATGTTTGGGAATCGTCTTAATCTATTGATATAGGAAGTAAAATAAAATTTCTACCCAATAAAATAAAGAAAATTTTGTATTGTTAAAGTAATGCAGACAGACACCTTGGTAGCTGAACAATGCCATAAAATGTAAAGAAATTTCAAAGACAAACTTTCTATTTTTGTTCTCTTATTTTCTTTTCTATTTAAAGGAAGAAAGCTCTAATTGGAGATCATTTCAAAATAGAATCTTTTTCTTTTCTTTTTTTTCAAAGAAAGAAAGTCAAAGTTACTGACCGATTGAAAATAATTTTTTTTTCGTGCTTGACAGCACTAATTTAATGTGTAGTAATATGTTGCCACTTCCATTTTTTTCTCTTCTTTATTCTTAGACACAGATTTATTGTTTATGATTCATTTCTGCATGTTATCGTTTTGATGATTAATAATTAACGTTGGATTGAAATAACCAGGGTTATGCTGAGTTAATAACAGAGAGTGGATTCTTACCATGTCTTATCTCCTAAATATTTCTCCATTATGATGATGGAGTCATTGGTCACAATTTATTTGCCATTTTTGGTTTGTTTTGTTTTTTTCTTTTATCCTGCTATCTTGAGGGCTTTATTATGAAGGTTCAATGCTTTGATATTTTAACGTCAATATTCTAATCGGGTACGGCTTTGTAATTTTATTACTGATCCGCAGTATGCTATTTTTCCTCCCTTCGTATTTATAAAATTAGTGCCAACTTTTAGTGCAACTCATTTAAGTGTTAAACTTTATAATTATAAAAGTAAAACCCTTCTTCGCAGTTAGTACAAACTGTTAAAGGAAAAAAAATAATGTTTTTTAAATAAAATTTTTAAAAATGGAGTAGTAAAGAAAAGTAACAATGAACATTGTCGTAGAAATATAAAAGCAGTTTTCACATGTGTTAATCTTCAATGGGAGAACAAGGTTTGTAGTTGTAGCAGAGAAATGAATTAATTTTAACTTGTTGATTACATTAGAATGTTTTTTCATATAATGATACTGATACTTTTTTTTGCTTCGATACGCTCATTAATTTCTTTCTTTCTTTTTTTTCCCATTTTTATTAGTCATAATAGTATCGTCAGTTGGATAAGATGTTCTCATAGCATTTGTTTATTTCTTTGTTATTTTTATTATAAACTATAATTAATGCCCATACTATTGCATCTAATTGATGAAATTCATCACCACATTACGAGTCAAATCATCTGTAGCAGGTTGAGGACTCTTTTGGTTATCAATTTTATTTTTATTCCTGTAACCTTTTAATTTTATTTTTGAAAAATGGTTCTAATAGTCAGTTAGAAGAATAGTGCAATTTTAGTCCAATCTTTTTAATAAACGTTTTCTCGGGGATATTATCGTACATTAAGCATCAAGGCAAAAATCTGTCGTAAAAGTGTGGATTCAGTCAAATCTTTTAGTTATTTTTATAGGATTAAATTGTATATCGTCGGCGGATCAAACCTCTGAAGTCCCCAATTTTCACAATCGGTGGATCAAAACTCTGATGTTGACATACGAGCTTTGTGCACCGTGTTTTATTAAATTTTGGGCGGATCAGATCTCTGATGATATGGGACATTTTAATCTATTGATAATTGAAGGACTAGTTTTCTGGCCAAAATTTTTAAAACTTATTTTATTTATTTATTTATTTTTTTTGCAAAGATACCGGCAGTGCAGGTTTATTAGAGGAAATTACAGCATTATTATTTTCTTTTTCAATTCATCCATTATTTTTTTCAATAGCTATTTTATACATGACGATCCTCTTTTATTAAATTATGGCCACTTTATGTAATTTTATGTTAGCTTTTAAAGGTCATTTCACAGTTATAGTACAGTTGGATATAATAGCATATATTTCAACTTGGCGAGATAGTATGCATATTTTTATTGATAACATTAGATGCTAGTGTTAGAGTGGAACACTCTGCCATTTATGATTGGTATATACTGTAATGCATATTAACTTTCAATATAAAAATCACCCCTCTAATATCATTATCCTTTTATTTAACACTACCAGTCAGTGATTGTAATTTTTTGCATTTTACATAGCCAACCGTTGGGTTTGTTGAGGGGTTTTATAAAAAAAAATTTTTTTTTCTTTTCGTGCTCAGTTTTTTTTTTGTTTTATAAAAAAATTAATTTATTGATACTGAAAAAATAATGTTTGCAAATTAAGTTAGGAACCGACGGACAACAATGATGCCACTTTGTCATCATCATTATCATCGCTGTTGATATTGTCGTCAGTGTCATTGTTTGTGTTGTATAACCTCCCTTTTCTTCCCCTTCTCCTCCCTCTTAACTCTTGTGTTGTCGTCTCCAACATTACAGTATACAGCAATATGAAATAACATTTTCAACAAAATTCTCCGTTTTTTCTTTCTTTCTTTATGGTAGTAATTTAATTTTTAGTTTATTAGCACCAATGGTACAGTATTCACTTGAAGTCTAGCACACCCTTTGGAGAAGTCAAAAAGAAAATAAGAAAAATTAAAAAAAAAAAAAATAATTGAGGTTTTATATAGGGCAATATCCACTAAACGTGCTCAAAGCGCTTGACAAGGGATCCCTGGCCAACAGCAACATTTAACACGTAGGACAGGACACATGACACCTGTTAGGCGAGGTTACAATTTTTTCGGACAGAGATAACTCTGTTAACGGCCAGTAACTCATTTTACACCTGAGTACGGTGAGAGAATGTGAGTAAAGAGCCTTCTCCAAGGACTAACTACGTGCCGAGCGAGGCTCGAACCCAGGACCTTCTGATCTGAAAGCGAGTGTAGCATTCTGGAGTCCGGGCATGCCGAAATCAGATGCTAAAAGGAGGTTATATAGCGCAATATCCACCAAACGTGCTCAACGCGCTTTACAGGGGTCCTGACCAACAGCAACATTTAACATGTAGGATAGGACATGACGCCTGTTAGGCGATATTACAACTTTTTTTCAGACAGAAACAATGCTGTTGACGGCCAAGTACTTATTTACACCCGAGTACAGTGAGAGAATGTGAGTAAAGTGTCTTTTCCAGGGACTCAACTATGCGCCAGGCGAGGCTCGAACCCAGGACCTTCCGATCCGAAAGCGAGTGTCGTACCACTAGACCACATAGCGACACAAAAAGCATTCTAGAGTCTCATCCCAGACACAAGCACAGGTCCCCATTAAGAGGAATACACTCAAATGTTTACAAATCATATATAAAACAAAACATATTATAGTGCATAACAACAGAGAGACGATTTACAAGGAATAAAAAAAATCAAGGAAAAAAAAAATCATCTCCAAAAATTAACTACATTTGACCGTTTCCCTCTCAGCCGGGGCCAGGTCAAAACAAAGTAATCTCATTCCAAGACAAAGATAGTAAGCAAGTTGGAAAACAGATATAGGGGGATAGAAGACAGTAAGTGCCTCCCTGCCCACTATGGGAAGTCAGGAACCTCACCCACATGGAGGTGGTGAGTCACAAATAGTGGGACACAACAATTCTTTTAATAATTTATTTGGGTAGTTTCAAAATTAACAATGAAGTAAAGCATTTAAATAGCGCATCTCATCCACTTTGTACACATAATCATACACATAAAATATGCAACATTAATTAATACAAACATAATAATAATACGAGTCCCGCACGTCAGATTAAGGGACAGGGGAGACTACTGGACTTTTCTCCCATTAATCATTTTGAATTGAAAGGTTATCTCCCTTGAAAATGGATACGGTAACTTCGCGATAATTGTTTTCTGGCCCCAATGAGTTCACCTTAAGCAGACTCAACTGTCGATTATATCAACACATTGCCGTGTGCATTTTTTTCCCTTGTGGTATCAAACTTAGCCTCTGACCAGGTCCTTGATTTGATTTCATGGGTGGGCGAAGCAAAGCAAAGTTGAGTCCTCGGAAAAGACTCAATATTCCATTTTCTCCAACGGGTAGTAGTAGTTGTAGTAATAATAATAATAATAATAATAATAATAATAATAATAATAATAATAATAATAATAATAATAATAATAATATATAATAAATAATAATAATAATAATAATAATAGTAGGCAATAATATAACAAATATTTATTTGCTTGCAATAATGACAAAATTAATTATGATTATGATGACAAATGTAGAGTGATCAATCATGCAAACTGCCAGCCAATCAAAATATAAGTTGCCAAACAAAATCATCAATACAAAACACTCCCGTACTTCAAATAGATACTCAACTAACAAAAAAAAGTATGGCTATTCAAATATTTGGAATTGGAAATTTGTCGATAATAAATTTGAACGTGAAATAAAGAGAATTAAAAAATGGAAAAGGAAATGAAGTAAAACTTTGTCATACTCTGGACCTCACTTGACCAATGTTGTTTTGTTTTTAATGGTTTTACGGCACTTGCAACACGTTTAGGTCATATCAGCGCCAGTAAAAAGGAAGAAAATGGGATCGTAAAAAGTTCTAGAATTACAACTAAAAGTCGTACCCAAGAAAAAGGAAGACAAAGGGGAATTAGCTCAAATAGAGAAAAGATGTAGATTCCAAGAGCACACTATCAATGTATTTAGTATGAGGTCACCTAAAAGTCTCATCCTGACACAAGCACAGGTCCCCACTAAGAGGAACACACTTAAATAAAATGTAAAACAAAAATAATACAATTCATAACACAGAGGTGATTTACAAGGAAAATAATATCATCTCCCAAAACTATTAACTATAACTATACATTCGACTGTTTTACCTCCCAGCCAAGAACTCCGACCAGGGTCAGGACAAAACCAAGTAATCCCATTCCAAGACAAAGAAGGAAAGCAAATTTAAAAACAGATACAAGGGGATAGAAGACATAAAATGTACCTCACTGCCCACTATGTACCCAGTCACTCGACCAATAATAAAGGCAGCAGCTTATAGCGGTCTCACACTTCTATACTACGATGGTCTATCCAGGCGGTGAATTCGTTGCCGTATTTGTATACAGTCGCAAACACATCCGGTAGAATAAATAAAAGGCAAACACAGATTTCGACAAAAGGACAGTGGAGGAAGAGATCAGAAGGTGGAACAAGCAAGATCTGAGGTGCCTCAGCACGCAGATTGACACGTGTAGCAGAGGTAAGTGGAGACCCTTCAATGCTGCATTACACATCAGTCAGCGGGTATAAAAGACAGTAAATAACACTGTATCAAATCATTGACAACCCCCCCCCCCCCCCAAAAAAAAAACAAAACAAAAAAAACAACAAACAACAAAACAAAAAACGTTGCTATATAGAACCAACTTTTATCCCTCAAAAAAAATATTATCTGGTCCCAAATATTGTGGTATGACAAGGCTTTACTGTAATTTTTTTACAAGATGGAATGTTTGATGTGAGAGGCTTGAGTATTCCACTGGAAGACATAAACACAAAATTTAAAACAGTAAAAAAAAAAAAAAAAAAAGACAAAACCTTCACCATGATGACTCTCAAGCTTAAACAAATTTGACTAGTTTGTTGTGTTTGATTACTTTTTTAAAAATTATTGGTTAATGGAACGTCTAATTTTTGTGTCTCAGCTTTCACTATTACCCAATACAATAAAGAATAGACATTTTATACTTTTAAAGAAGAAGAAAATAGGGGGAAAAATTGAAAATAAATTAAAATAATTGATTAGTACTTTACATATATTGTAATGCATCACAAAAAAGTACACAGGATGTCAAAAACTAAAAGAGAATTGTCGCAGCTCGAATTTATCTCTCCTACGTAGAATGGTACTGTAAGTAAGGTAGCCTCACCAAAGTATTTCTAGACACAATAGCCATCAAACAAAAATTGTACCATGTCAACAGTCCAAGTTGTCCAAAAATACAAATGTGACCTGCTGTCTCGAAGCGGTATTATTATGTTCGGATGAACTAGGAGCTGGAAATTTTATTTTTAGCCACAGGTACTAAACTTGGAGTTTATTTCTATCTATTATCATTGTAAAGAATAAATCCAATTTGTTACATTGTAAACAACCCAAAAGTTCGTATTTCTTATCACTCTAATTCTAAATTCCCCTTTCAGGGTATCATCCATCCCGACATAACTCCGTTTTGAGACGATGAGTCACAAATGCGACCTACCATCCCATGCAGTATGCATAGCAGGTCTCAAATCAAAATTTTGAAAATGGAGGAACATTTCCTGGCTTAATCGGAACGCACATTTTACCATAAACAACGTGGAGCAACATGCCCCTATATTATTGACAATACTGGTAAAATATAGAATTATTAACATTCAAATCATACTATAAAAAGGAAAAATTATTAAAGAACTAATAAACATGGATAAGTCCCTTGCAACTAGATTGTTTACAATGACTTTTAAAAGATTTATGGATCACAACTGAGGACCCGGACCCAAAGCTGAAGAAAATAAGCGAGGACTTGAAATGGCGAAAATCCACTAAATATTGGAAATTTGAGACCCATTTAGCATGTCAGAGAGATCTTGGAGATGCTGAAAATAGAATTTATGGTCAAGTATATGAAACTTGGGTTAATTTCGTGTCTTTGAGAAGAATAGAATCAGTATTCAAAGAGTTCAGAGGAAAAACCACAGATGTCCACTTTTTGCTATTGCCCCCTTTCACTGATGTCAAGGGTCTTAACTTTCCCCCTATAAATGATCAGAAATTTTGAAGTGTTATGTTTTTACACTTTTTTAAACTATACGAATAGTACAGGGGAAAAAAAACACAGATGTCCATTTTTGAAAGTTTTGTGAGGAAAACCATCAGCACTGATTATACTATCACAATTTGACGTCCATTTCACTCTTGACATACAGTGGAATCCTGATAAACCCAATACTGACAGACCAGAAAGATTGGTTGACTTTAACCATTATCAATGGAACGCACTAAAATAAATGTAACAGTAAATTTGGGACCAACAAGAGAAGTTGACTTTACGCGGATTCCACTGTGACACCATTTGAGACAGTGGGTCATAAATTGGGGGTGTGGGGAGGAGGAAATAAAGATCTTACCCAAAGAAAAAAAAATATAATAAAGCCTAAAGTATGGGCAAAGCCTAGGTCTCCCAAGTCACACAGTACCACCACCTGATCCCAGTGATAATATTATTATAGGCAGGAACTAATTCTGATCACCTTGTGATCTTTGTCTAGGTTGACAGTGACATTACATAAGTACATTCAACAACGTCTCAACATGGCCCATAAACATAATTTATGAATCTCCGCAGGACAAATAGGCCTGACTTTAAAAAATAAAATAATATTAGCAACATATAACAAAACATTTTTCAAAAAAAATATACGCAATAAAATAAAAAATAAAATTCCCTTTTTTCATCCCATAGGGGAAATTTGTAGGGTTCTATTCCAAGGGAAGACTTGTATAACTCAAGCATCAGTCGAATTGCAGCACTACGAACTGAGCTTAGGGCGAGGTGACTTACTAAAGGCCATACAGCGCAGCGGTTATTCCAACATGGTACCTTTCAGGTACAAAGCAAAGACAGAATGCCGAGTCACGTTGCCCCAATGAATGGTATAGTGCATCTTTATGGTTTGCGTTATGCACAATGAACACCGCAATGTGCTACATTTACTTCCTTGTTAGGTTACATGGGAATAGATCTACTTTTTTACACACAGTGCAAGTCACCTGTTAGACACCTTGACTACAGTTCATAAAAGGTCACTGATCGATAAGATCGTCTAAATACTGAGTCAATATCTGATATTTTTTGCTATGACTTGAGTTTTTGATTTCAAATAAAATTAAATAAATAAACAAAAAACATTGGCAAGGAAAAACAGTAAATGGTTTTTTGAGGACCATCCCCTCTAAATAAATAAATACAAGAACATTTATAAAGCGCATTTCAATGGATTTACCATACTTAATATCCTGCAGAATGTTTCATTTATTCCCCCAGCAGGCCATATGGAACAATATTTCAATTTCATACAGTACCAGTCGCCTGTTAGGCATCTTTTTTGTTTATTTTTGGTGGTAATAACACTTTTACAATATCCGTCATTGCCTGAAGGCATGTACTCATTCACACCTCATTTTAGTGTTCAGTACACATTGCTATTAAAACAGTCGAATCCCTTCGTGTTAAGCTCAATCAAATTTCTTATAAATCACAATCTCTCCCATTGACTATATGGTTTCAACTTCTCTTTATTTGAACATTTCCTCAAAACAAGTAATGACAAAACTGTGGCTAAGACTTCAGTCATCTCGGGTCAAAGAAAAATCGAACCTGGGTCCCAAAGAGTTATCAAATTTATCTGATAACCACAACATAACAAGACTGCTTTATGTATTTGAAAATGGGTATGCAATCTCCCCTTCATATTTCCTCTGGTTTTCATGGCTTTTAATTAGGTAGGCGTCAGTGATTCGTTGTCCCTCATGTTTATTATCTCCAATTATTTTTAATGAATGATATGTTGAGTGTGAAAAATAATGAAATGGGTGCATTAAAATATGAAATTTTGAATGAAATAGTAATCTAAAAGTGTGAAAATTTTCTTTAAAAATTATAACAAAAACTGAAAAAAAAAAGAGAACAAAGTTAAATTTATCTTTTACTCATTCATTATTATGAGAGTGATAATTGCACATATCAAAAATGACCACTGATCTCTTAGGATATTTGAAAGATTAAAGACTCCATAAAAATCGATCCATATTTGTTATGATGGTAATATCTATCAGACACCAAACACGCAACCAGTTCTTTGAAAAAGCGTGTTTCTATACTATTTCTGACGATGTGGTGAGGAAGGGTCTAACATGGTTTTCCTTCTTGCCGTCTCTTTGGAAATGTTAGTGTGGAGTTTGTTAAGACGATCCTGAAATGATGGAAATAATATCACAATGATTGAAAGCAAGTCACGTTTTCAAAGTCAAACAAGGTAATGTAAATGTTGGTGCTCGAAGCTTGAATTAATAAATAACAATGTGAAATTGAATGTAAGGTTCAATTTAATATATGAAAATAGATAAAGTGAATGTTTCAGGTTTCCCCTTTATCAACAAAACAGGATGAATAAAACACTACAGGCGAATCAGATAATGTGGTAGTGGCGTTGTTAAGATGTTAAGATTCATCCTAACAATGCCACTACCACATTATCTCATTTGTCTGTAGTATTTCATTCATCCTGTCGTATATTAAATTGAACCTTACATTCAATTTCACATTGTTATTTAAAGTGAAACAAGCAAAACTAAAAAACCATGCTTCAAAGTGCCACCCCCCCCCCTCCAAATTAAAAAAAAATAATTTTTTAATGGACAAGACCATACTTTAGTTAGGTTGTGAAATGATATACCTCGAAACATCAACATCTATGACATTTTAAAAACTCTAAACTTTTGCCTTTTCCTTTTCTTAAAAATTTACATGTTTTTTAAAGTTATTATTCTTTGTTTTGGAAGGCAATGGCAACCACCGACATACTCATTTGCCAAAAAACCTGCACATGAAGAATGGGCAGACATTTGTCATCACAGAGTGCGGGCAGCCAATGTCAATGACGATGACGCTGGAAAGTAAGTAAGCAACTCTTTTGGTTTTTTTGTTTTGTTTTTTTTCAATGATGGCTACTCGATCATGTTCAGAGTGATCATTATGGAAGGTAAAGCCATGTAAATTGTCATTTCTCTTATATTACAGTCATGATAAACACTCATGACTCTCTATCCCCTCCTTCCCCCCCCCCCCTCCCCCCCTTTCAATCCTTTTAGAAGGTGACAAGAAAGACACCACTTGTTATAGAGTAAGGATTTATCACCCACCTGTACATTTTGTAAAATGCTGCTGACTAACATGATGCGTCGCCGCGAGTTATTCAACTTTTTGACATAAGGCTCCAACTCCATTGGCACTGGGTCACTCTCTGCTATTTTCTTTAAATCTGGAAAAGGAAAGCAAAATAATTGAAACACACTTTTTAAAAACAACAAGATTGAATCAAATACTAATCCTCATAGTCCAAGTCATCATTTCAATGCAATTTACCTAAAATAAACATTAGACTTGCTGTATTGATCAATCTACAAAACACCAGTCCTTAGTCAAAAAAAAAAAAAAATTAAATTAAATTTTTAAAAATAATCTTAAGGGTCTAGTCAGAGGAATAACTGGCCATAACCCAGATGTCAGCAAAAGGCCACATTCACATTGTTGCAAAATGAGCTAAGGCAAGATGACTTGCTCAAGGCTACACAGCACAGCAGAAGATCAAACTCGAAACATTCTGGGTACGACAAAATAAAAAAAAAAAAATAGAATTAAAACAAAACAATAATAATAATAATAACCATGCCACTATGTCATGCTGCCTGTACACTAATTTTCAACACCTAACAAAAATGGCAGACTTCAGCTTGGCAGAACTGCATCAAATATGTGCAGATGGAAACTTGGGAACAATGATGCCTGCCGGAAATGTCAGGCAGCTCCAGAGACCAGCGGTCACATCGTCCTCCACAGTCCAGTAACTAAACTTGAAGGTGGCTATGAAACAGTCCTAAGGGCGGAGGAAGACTTTTGAAGCTGGGTTGACGAAATGAATTTGGAGGTGTAGCCATACGCTACTACTTCTACTACTACTAACAAGATAGGGATAGCTCAATTCTTACCTTCACACAGACTGTCTATCTGCTGTCTGAGCTCCACCTGACTCTCTCTGTAATGAATGATCAAACAAACAAATAAAAAATACAATATAAATGGCTTTTGAGACAAATCCAGACCTGCCTGTTTTTAAAACATAAATAAATAAATAATTAAAAAATAAATAAATAAATAAATAAATAAATGAATAAATAAATAAATAAATAAATAAATAAATAAATAAATAAATTTTATTCATCCATAAGGAGAATGGATCTACAACCGTGAAATTCAAGGATGAATAGATATAGGTATATAAATTTTAACATAAATTTATAAAACAATTTCAAATGTCAAAATGAGAGTATTGCTAAGATCTTAAAGTGGCTACAATTTTCCAACCATAAGTTACATAACATTGTGTTAACTCTCTCAATCCAAGAGATTTTTGCTACTTTTCAAAATTGAAAAATAAAAAAGGATTAAAAATGAGCATGTGCATAGATATTTTTATTCAACTATCATTAACATTTAAAAACTAAAAACATTAATATTTTGATAATAGCCTATAATGTAAAAATGTAATAAATAGGCATGGGGTAAAAGTAACCCGGGTAAACAACGGATATAGTCGGTGTTATGGTTGAGTGGGTTAAAATCTCCATGAAGTATTGTATGGATGTTTCCCTTATTTAAAAAATGAAAACACTTCCAGATTTAATCATTTTTATCGAGAGCCCTTCCAAACAATCCGCATGGTAATATCACAGAAAATTATTATTTTTGGTGGAATTCCCTTTGTTTCGATATTTATTTATTTATTTTTTTAAAAATTACTTATTATAACTATTGTTACGATCATCTGTGCGGCTATGCGGTCTAGTGGTATGACACTCGCTTTCGGATCGGTCCTGGGTTCGAGCCTCGCTCGACTCATAGTGGTTGTAGTCAGTCTTTTTATTCATTAAAAAAAAAAAGAATTAAAAAAGGCGGAATTGTGATAGTGATGGGCGGAGATAAACCACCAATAAGGCGGAAATCCGTCTTTAGGCAGAAGATTCTCAGCCCTGTCGAAGAGAAAAGAGCTTTTTTTCTAACTACTCCTTTGTTGGTTTTTTTTTTCTATAAGTGTTATCAGTGTTTTGAGACAGGTCCTAGTACCTGTAGTGTGTCTTTTTCTATAAGAGTTAGTCATGTCTTGAGACAGGTCCTAGAGTCTTTTTCTGCGCCATTGTGAGACAGGTCCTAGTGTGTCTTTTTCTAAAAGGGTTAGCAGCGTTTTGAGACAGGTCCTAGAGTCTTTTTCTGAATCATTGTGAGACAGGTCCTAGTGTGTCTTTTTCTATAAGAGTTAGTCATGTCTTGAGACAGGTCCTAGAGTCTTTTTCTGCGTCATTGTGAGACAGGTCCTAGTACCTGTAGTGTGTCTTTTTCTATAAGAGTTAGTCATGTCTTGAGACAGGTCCTAGAGTCTTTTTCTGAATCATTGTGAGACAGGTCCTAGTGTGTCTTTTTCTATAAGAGTTAGTCATGTCTTGAGACAGGTCCTAGAGTCTTTTTCTGCGTCATTGTGAGACAGGTCCTAGTGTGTCTTTTTCTAAAAGGGTTAGCAGCGTTTTGAGACAGGTCCTAGAGTCTTTTTCTGAATCATTGTGAGACAGGTCCTAGTGTGTCTTTTTCTATAAGAGTTAGTCATGTCTTGAGACAGGTCCTAGAGTCTTTTTCTGCGTCATTGTGAGACAGGTCCTAGTGTGTCTTTTTCTAAAAGGGTTAGCAGCGTTTTGAGACAGGTCCTAGAGTCTTTTTCTGAATCATTGTGAGACAGGTCCTAGTGTGTCTTTTTCTATAAGAGTTAGTCATGTCTTGAGACAGGTCCTAGAGTCTTTTTCTGTGTCATTGTGAGACAGGTCCTAGTGTGTCTTTTTCTAAAAGGGTTAGCAGCGTTTTGAGACAGGTCCTAGAGTCTTTTTCTGCATCATTATGAGACAGGTCCTAGTGTGTCTTTTTCTATAAGAGTTAGTCATGTCTTGAGACAGGTCCTAGAGTCTTTTTCTGTGTCATTGTGAGACAGGTCCTCGTGTGTCTTTTTCTAAAAGGGTTAGCAGCGTTTTGAGACAGGTCCTAGAGTCTTTTTCTGAATCATTGTGAGACAGGTCCTAGTGTGTCTTTTTCTATAAGAGTTAGTCATGTCTTGAGACAGGTCCTAGAGTCTTTTTCTGTGTCATTGTGAGACAGGTCCAAGTGTGTCTTTTTCTAAAAGGGTTAGCAGCGTTTTGAGACAGGTCCTAGAGTCTTTTTCTGCGTCATTGTGAGACAGGTCCTAGTGTGTCTTTTTCTATAAGAGTTAGTCATGTCTTGAGACAGGTCCTAGAGTCTTTTTCTGCGTCATTGTGAGACAGGTCCTAGTGTGTCTTTTTCTATAAGAGTTAGTCATGTCTTGAGACAGGTCCTAGAGTCTTTTTCTGCGTCATTGTGAGACAGGTCCTAGTGTGTCTTTTTCTATAACAGTTAGTCATGTCTTGAGACAGGTCCTTGAGTCTTTTTCTGTGTCATTGTGAGACAGGTCCTAGTGTGTCTTTTTCTATAAGAGTTAGTCATGTCTTGAGACAGGTCCTAGAGTCTTTTTCTGCATCATTGTGAGACAGGTCCTAGTGTGTCTTTTTCTAAAAGGGTTAGCAGCGTTTTGAGACAGGTCCTAGAGTCTTTTTCTGCGTCATTGTGAGACAGGTCCTAGTGTGTCTTTTTCTATAAGAGTTAGTCATGTCTTGAGACAGGTCCTAGAGTCTTTTTCTGCATCATTGTGAGACAGGTCCTAGTGTGTCTTTTTCTAAAAGGGTTAGCAGCGTTTGAGACAGGTCCTAGAGTCTTTTTCTGAATCATTGTGAGACAGGTCCTAGTGTGTCTTTTTCTATAAGAATTAGTCATGTCTTGAGACAGGTCCTAGAGTCTTTTTCTGCGTCATTGTGAGACAGGTCCTAGTGTGTCTTTTTCTAAAAGGATTAGCAGCGTTTTGAGACAGGTCCTAGTTGCTTTTTTTTTTCTATTACAGTTCCTGTCAGCGTTTTTGGACAGGTCCTAGAGTTTTGGGTTGTTGTTTCTTTTCTTCTATTAGGGTTAGCAGCATTTTGATGTTTTGTTTTGTTTTTAAGTGTTTTTACCGCACTTGCAACACATTAAGGAAGCGCTAGTAAAAAGGAAGAAAATGGGATATAGTAAAAAGATCTAGAATTACAATTTTTTAAAGCACCTAAGAAAAAGGTAAAACAAAGGGTTAAAATATGAAACAGATGTAGATTCCAAGAGCACACTTTCAAAGTACTTAGTCTGAGATTGAGATCAGCTAAAAGTCTCAGTTAGATACAAGCACAAGTCCCCAATAAGAGGAATGCACTCAAATGTATACAAATTATATATAATATGTAAAGAAAACATAATGCAGTGCACTCAGTGCATAACAGAGAGATTATTTACAAGACAAACAACAATGTCTCCCAAAACTCTAAGATATATATTTGACTGTTTCCCTTCCAGCTAGGATATCCGGCCAGGGCCAGGAAAAATTAAGTAATCTCATCCCAAGACAAAGACAGACAGCATGTCGGATAACAGATATGGAAGGGGAGGGGGGGGGGGTACAGGGGTGAGAATAGCGAGAAGGGGCGGCGGCTAGGCTACCCTACTTGTTGGAAAATACAGGATGAGAATGGCGAGAAGGTGCCACTACCTCTATTTTCACCCAGGATGAGAGGTCGAATGTTTTTCTATTCCCACCCAGGATGAGAGTCGACTGTTTTTCTGTTTTCTCACTCAGGATGAGAATAGAGTATAGAGGCAGCTGTTTACTTGACGAATTGAATTGACAGTCAGTTGGCAGGAACACGATTCGTTGATGAAAACTCTAGAACCAGATTACTTACCTAACGGTTTTAACTCTGTCATCAATTTCGTCAACTGCAGGTTTCAGTAGATCTACAAGCCCTCTTGTGATTGCATCCCTGTTGTCATTACCAATTGATTTTTCACTTGAAGTGGACATCGTTCACCTCAATGTTTGTTGATGTCCAAAAATATCCAAAGTCAATCACAAGATGCAAAAATTTGAGAGTACTTTCCCTTGAGAATAGATCATCGTAGATTGCATATTTCGCTAATTTCGTCATTTTTAACAAAATACCAAGGAATTAACCAACCAGCGGCCTCGATGAGAAAAATATCCGCCATTGAGACGTTGGCTGGGAATCGCGTTACTATAGTAAACAAGCGCTGATCGGCCGTTCATGAAATCTAAGAAAATAACTTCCTGATCGCTCGTTTAACTCAAAATTATTCAAAACGATGTCTCTAAAATGATATAAATGTGACTTCTTAAGGTTTTCTTCACGGTCAAAACCACACAACATTCTATAAATGATTACGTCCGAGGCAAAAAGGAATATTGACAGGTCGACCGAGAGTTGAACTCGTGAGACGACAAACATCAATGCGAAGTGTAGCGAGAGTCAAGCTATTGTTTGTCTTGTCCTGTTCTATATAGAGAAAGGGATGAATAGTATAGCCTCGTGTGTGAGTGGTTGCGTGTCATAGTCATGCTTTTAAATTGTTTCTGTTGTTTATGTGTGTAGTGATGACTCTCTCACACTCAATTTCAATGCCGAAAGAGGAATTCCCGCACACAAGAAAGGGGAATTAGGGTGGTATTTGGCATACATATTGTATAGTATCTAGTTCTAAATAGATAACTGATTAGAATTATATTATGATATATAAACACAATGCCAAATACAATTCCGAAGTTTCCTTATTTCAAATGAAGTAAAGCTCCAAAACCTAATGATAGTGATTATAGTACTGGTGTTAGTGAGGTGATGTGGTGTTGGTGGTGGTTGTAGTTGTAGTAGTAATAGTGATGATGATGTGGTGGTGGTGATGATTGTAGTTGTAGTAGTGGTAGTGATGATGATGTGGTGGTGGTTGTAGTTGTAGTAGTAGTGGTAATGGTAATGATATGGTGGTGGTGGTGGTTGTAGTAGTAGTGGTCGTGATGATGATGTGGTGGTGGTGTTTGTAGTAGTAGTGGTAATGATGTGGCTATGTGGTCTAGTAGTATGACACTCGCTTTCGGATCGGAAGGTCCTGGGTTCGAGCCTCGCGCTCAGCGCATAGTTGAGTCCTTGGAAAAGGCTCTTTACTCACATTCTCTCACCGTACTCAGGTGTAAATTGAGTACCTGGCCGTTAACAGAGTTGTCTTTGTCTGAAAAACTGTAATATCGCCTAACAGGCGTCATGTCCCGTCCTACATGTTAAATGTTGACCAGGGACCCCTTGTAAAGCGCTTTGAGCACAGTTAGTAGATATTGCACTATATAAAGCTCAATTTAAAAAAAAAAATATTTCAATGATGATGATATGGGGGTGGTGGTTGCAGTAGTAGTAGTGGTAGTGATGATAATGTGGTGGTGGTTGTAGTTGTAGTAGTAGTGATAGTGATGATGATGTGGTGGTGGTTGTAGTAGTAGTGGTAGTGATGATGATGTGGTTGTGGTGGTTGTAGTAGTAGTTGTAATGGTGATGATATGGTGGTAGTGGTGGTTGCAGTAGTAGTGGTAGTGATGACGATGTGGTTGTGGTGGTTGTAGTAGTAGTGGTAATGGTAATGATATGGTGGTAGTGGTGGTTGTAGTAGTAGTGGTAATGGTAATGATATGGTGGTGGTTGTAGTAGTAGTGGTCGTGATGACGATGTGGTTGTGGTGGTTGTAGTAGTAGTGGTAGTGATGATTATGTGCTGGTGGTGGTGCAGTAGTGGTAGTGATAATGATGTGGTGCTGGTGGTTGTGGTAGTAGTGGTAGTGATGCTATTGTGGTGGTCGTTGTAGTAGTTGAGGTAGTGATGATGTGGTGGTGGTTGTAGTAGTAGTAGTGGTGGTGGTTGTGGTAGCAGTGGTAATGATGATGATATGGTGGTGGTGGTTGCAGTAGCAGTGGTAGTGATGACGATGTGGTTGTGGTGATTGTAGTAGTAGTGGTAGTGATGATGATGTGCTGGTGGTGGTGTAGTAGTAGTGGTAGTGATAATGATGTGGGGCTGGTGGTTGTAGTAGTAGTTTTAGTGATGATATTGTGGTGGTGGTTGTAGTAGTAGATGATGTGGTGGTTGGAAAACACATTACAGGTTATTATAATACATGATTACACACATTCTCTAACTTCATTTTTTGACAGCTTCATTGTGCCATAAATATACGTAACAGTTCTGAAACATTTTATTGTGGATTTTGATATTGTTTGTTGTTTTTCTTGTGTCGTTATGTTGACATAGAGACCGAATGAATAGTAATGCCTACATTCTCAGCCAACAATAAAATGGAGCTGAATGCTTTCATTGGTGGACACTTTTTAGGCTTCGCACGTATTCTCATTCGTTTAATTCTATGCAAAACACTAAAAAACCCCCCCCCCCCCAAAAAAAACGTATGTATTGTGTGGTTTGTTTTTTTTTAAAAGAGACACACTCGTTATTTCAAAATAAATTACGAGAAATGATGACAAGAAAATAAAAAAGAAAATCTCATTTGAATTGATGCTATGCGTTTAGGTGAACTACTCACATTAGCTAGCGATATAAAAGTTATCATTATCACACAAAATTATGTGTACCTTGAACGATTATTGTCTGATTGATAGAGTTTGGTGAGCACTAATCAGCCAATAGTCCGTATAAAACTAATAACAAATAACTAAGTGACATCAACTTCGTTCCGTCTATAGAAGCCTATCCTCTCGACATCACCGAGTCGGCGGTGAATGTAATAGGTAAATAAAAAATTGTTTGTTTGTTTTTAAGGGTTTTACTGAGCTTGCAACACATTTAGGTCATATCAGCGCCAGTAAATAGGAAGAAAATTGGATAGTAAAAACATTTTAGTTTTAGATGTATAATTAAAAGGATTTGAAGAAAAAGTAAGACATAGAGGCAATGGCTCAAATAGGGAACAGATGTATATTCCATGAGCACATTATCAGTGTACTTATTTTGAGATCACCTAAAAGTTTCACCCAGGCACCAGCACAAGGTCCCACTAAGAGGAACACACTCAAATTTTTACAAATCATATGTTAAAAAAATAATAATAATAACAGTACATAACAGAGTGATGGTTCAAAAGGAAAAATAATATCATTATCATCTCCCAAAACTATGACTCTACATTCGACTGTTTCCCTCCCAGCCAAGTACTCCAGCTAGGGTCAGGGCAAAACTAAGTAATCTCATTCTCATTCAAAGTCAAAAACAGAAAGCAATTGGAAACAGCTACAGGGGAAAAGTAAAAGAAGACACAGTAAGTACCTCCCTGCCTACTATGAGAGGTCTGGAACCCCTCCCAGAATAAATATATTAATTAATTAAATTTGAAGTGAAACCAAAAAAAAAAAGAAAAGGCCTACGTAGCTCGTATTTTCTTTGGTGAAACTACAAGGACAACATCAGTCAAGGTTCAAGAAAGCTGACTTGCACTTACTTCCATATACATACACGTAGACGAAAGCCCTTTGTGACCGAAGTTGAGGAATATGATGATAACTGTTGGATTTTAGTCATTATTGGATATTATGTTATGTCAGTGATGATAAACTGTTTCTTTATTCCAGAGAGCTTCTAGTGATTCTCTTGGTATAATACCATGCTTGCGACCTGTTGTTTTTTGTTTTGGTATTAAGGGTTTTACGACGCTTGCGACACATTGAGGTAATTTCAGTGCCAGTAAAAAGGAAGAAAATGGGATAGTAACAAAATTCTAGATTTACAATTGCACACAAGAAAAAGTAAGAACACAACATACATGTATTATGAAAACGAAAAGGGATGGAAAACTTGAGAACTAAAGGAAAGGTTAGATGGAAAAAAGAGGTCCTGGCCAGAACTTGCTGGGCAGGGAGGGACAAAAGATGATGGACATAGAGAGTGAGTGACAGAATGGCTGGGGACAACAAGACACGGTGCAAAATATATGCAAGAAGTAATGGACTGAATAGCCTTGACCTTGAGTGCCAACACAGTTCTGCACGGCTCATGATGATGATGATGACGAAAAAAAAAAAAAAGAAAAACACAAGAAAGGATAAAAATGGATAAAATAAAATTATTTATTCAAATCAGACATTGAACCAAATCAATTTCAGGTGCAAATCAAATGACATAAAGTGCAAATTATAATCTAATTTACCATTTAATCTATTTATTTGACAACCAAATTGTACAATATCGATGGACCGTTGATCTAACCTCTTTCATCAACCTCTACAATAAGAATAAGAGGTCTCGTTTCTAAACCCTTCTCATTCGCATTCGTCCTCCTGCCCCGTCATTCCTCTTAAAATTGTCTTTGCCTGATCATTTTAAAATTTAATTCACACTAGGCATCGAGTTCAATACCAAGTCATAAAATCCTTAAAAACAAAACAAACAACGACTTTGCGCTTGCAACACATTTAGGTCATATCAGCGCCAGTAAAAAGAAGAAAATTGAATAGTAAATAGATTTTAGATGTACAATTAAAAGGACTTGAGGAAAGAGTAAGACAAAGGGGAATTGGTTCAAATAGGGAATAGGTGTAGATTCCAAGAGCACATCATCAGTGTACTTAGTTTGAGATCACCTAAAAGTCTCACCTCACCCATAACCAGCATAAGATCCCACTAAGAGGAATACACTCAAATGCTTACACATTATACATTCAAAATAACAATACATAACAGAGAGATGATTTACAAGGGAAAAAAATATCATCTCCCAAAACAATAACTATGCATTTGACCGTTTCCCTCCCAGCCCAGCTCTACGGCCAGGCCTAGGGCAAAACCAAGTAATCTCATTCCAAGACAAAGACAGAAAGCAAATTGGAAAACAGATGTAAGGGGGAAGAAGACACAGTAAGTACCATGGGCCATTGATATAATAATAATATAAAATGTCCAAAAATAAGGGAGGGTTGATTAAAATCAAAACATTTTTAAAAAGTGGAGAATGAATACTATAATTATTTTTTTAAAAACTGTTTGGAAAACTAACATTTCATTATATATATATATATATATATATATATATATATATATATATATATATATATATATATATATATATATATATATATATATATATATAATATAATATATATATATATATATATATTTATATATATATATATATATATATATATATATATATATATATATATATATATATATATATGTGTGTGGTGACCCAATACCTAAAAAAGGTATTATATGCGGCTATGTGGTCTTATGGTATGACACTCACTTTCGGATCGGAAGGTTCCCTAGCTCGGCACATAGTTGAGTCCTTGAAAAAGGCTCATTTCTCACATTATCTCACTGTACTGAGGTGTAAAATGAGTACCTGTCCATTAACAGCGTTGTATAAGTCGGGGAAAAATTGTAATATCGCCTTACAGGCGACATGTCTTGTTCTACATGTTGCTTGTTGCTGTTGATCAGGGACCCTTTATAAAGTGCTTTGAGCAAGTTTAGTGGATATTGCGCTATATAAAAACTCAAGTTTTTTTTGTTTTGATTTTTTTATTATGTCAGGGAGAACCAGATGTCAGAAAGGAATTTTAAAGTTAATAATGACCAGTGATATGATATTTTCATCATCGCTTTCTTTGTTTTTTTTTTTTTTAATATTTTAAAGATTATTAGATTATTTAAATATTTTATCATTTAAAATATCTTATTTATTGAATCAATGTGATGAAGGCTGGATTGTGTTATTTTGTGCTGTTTTTTTTTTCTTCTCTAACAAAGCAGCAATAAATATCAACACAGGTGACAACATAAAAAAGTCTTGTCTTCATTTTTCACACATTTGTATCCTCTATTATAAAAAAAAATAATTTTAATCTAAAAATAATTATAATTCTAAAGATCCCTTTAATCGTCCAATAAGTGAGAATTTGCCTTTAGAGTCTATTCCAAGGAGAGACTGGAATAACCCAGGCGTCAACCGCTGTTGAGCGCCGCAAATTGAGCTAGGGAGAGATGACTTGCTCAAGTCCACGTAGCGCAGCAGCAGGTGATCGAACTCCGTACCTTTCGGGTACAAAGCAAAGACCGTACCGCTGAGCCACCCTGCCCCCTATCCTCTATTATATTTTTAAAAAAAGGAAATCTAAAAAAATTCTAATTCTGTTTTTTGTTTTTTTGTTTTTAAGGGTTTTACGGCGCTTGCAACACATTTAGGTTATATCAGCGCCAGTAAAAAGGAAGAAAATGGGAGAGTAAAAAGTTCTAGAATTACAATTGAAGCATCCAAGAGAAAGTAAGACATAGGGGAACTGGAACAAATAGGGATCAGATGTAGATTCCAAGAGCATACCACCAATGTACTTAGTTTGAGATCACCTATAAGTCTCATCCGGACACAAGAACAAAATCCAACAAAGAGGAACACACTCAAATGCTTACATTATACATTAAAAATTAACAAATATACTAATACATAACAGAGAGATGATTTACAAGGAAAAAAATATCATCTCCCAAAACAATAACTATGCATTTGACTGTTTCCCTCCCAGCCAGGACTCCGACCAGGGCCAGGAAAAAAACTAAGTAATCTCATTCCAAGACAAAGACAGAAAGCATGTTGGAAAACAGATACAAGGGGATAGAAGACACAGTGTGTACATCCCTGCCCGCTATGGGAGGTCAGGATCCCCACCCAGAAATTCTAATTCTAAAATTCCCTTTAATCATCCCTTAAAGGAAGTTCACCTTTAAGCTCAATTCCAAGGGAAGTCTGGAATAACCCAGGCGCTAGCTGCAGTGCAGCGCTGCAAACTGAGCTAGGGCAAGGTGACTTGCTCAAGGCCACACAGAGCAGCGGGTATTCACTAATTCAAACTCTGTACTTTCAGGTACGAAGCAAATTTTTTTGTTTGTTTGTTGCTTTAGGTCTCTTCCAACACAATTGAGGTTATATGAGAGACCGCTGAAACAAAAAAACAAGCAATCTAACAAAAATAGTACAAATGTAAATCAAAATCATAACCTAAAGATATCATAAGCTAAATTATAAATAACCAAGAACAAACAGGCAGAAGATTTACAGAAAAAAAAAATATCCCCTGTCAAAAATACAATCACAAACCAAAGAAGCAGGATAGGCTAGTAAAGAGAAGAAGAAACGACATCACTATCGGATCGTACACCCATGCGAACATCATAGGTATATGATTCAAGGGTGATGCTCCCATCCAACCACCCGCTACGAAGCAAAGACTGTACCACTGAGCCACTTGTTATATTACAACCTTTTATTGAAGCTCATTGAAAATTGAATCAATACGAGTTTTAATAGAACTCGTAAAATAAAAACTGTAATAAAAGACACTCGTTAATTATCGGCTATATATCATATATATATATCACATATATACCTGATGTACAAAGCATTATCAATATGCTGAAAAAAAAATGCTTTCAATCAAAACTTTCCGACGCAAAACTGTTTCTATGTGTCAAGACTGTTTGAAGAAGACATTCCCTTGGTTTCCACCTGCTTCAACCTCCTCCGAGACATCCACACTTTGAAGGTGTTATCGTCGCTCACGCTGACCGCAACCTCAGGGTCTGAGGGACAGATAGCCATACAATTGACGACATTCCTGTGTTCAAACTGTCCCAGACAGATGCCGTAATGTCTGTCCCAGATGTAGCCTTTCCTGTCTTCAGCTCCACTGGAATTATTAAAGCAATAATAATGATAGTAATAATAATAATATTAATAATAATAATAATAATAATAATAATAATAATAATAATAATAATAATAATAATAATAATAATAATAATAACAATAATAATAATAATAATAATATATAATAATAATAATAATAATAATAATAATAATAATAATAAAAATAATAATAATAATAATAATAAAAATAATAATAATAATAATTATAATGATGATGATAATGTTTTGTTTTTTCTTATGAGTATTCTTCATTTTGGACATTATGCTCAACCTCTACAACGCAAGCTCTCGTTTCTAACCACTTTCCATTCCCACTCCTCCTCTTCCTCCTGCTCCTCCACCTTAAAATTTTCTTTGTCAGATCATTTTCAAATTAAATTCACAGTAGGCATCGAGTTCAATCCAACGCAATACCAAGTCGCTGGGTCACATTTATATCAGAAGAGAGCTCTTACTACCATCTTTTCAATGACAATAGCATTATTATTATAATAACCTCCAAAATTCTGAAAAGAGGTGCATGAAACAGTGCCAAACAAAGCCGAAAGAAAAATACTATTAGAAAAAAAATTCACCCCCAAAAATTTCAGATTATTTCATATTATTTGCGACTATGTGGTCTAGTGGTATGACACTCGCTTTTGGATCAGAAGATCCTGGGTTCGAGCCTCGCTCTGCGCATAGTTGAGTCCTTGGAAAAGGCTCTTTACTCACATTCTCTCACTGTACTCAGATGTAAAATGAGTACCTGGCCGTTAACAGCGTGGTCTCTGTGTCTGAAAAAAAGTAATATCGCCTAACAGCCGTCATGTCCCGTCCTACATGTTAAATGTTGCTGCTGGCCAGGGACCCTTTGTAAAGCGCTTTAAGCACATTCTGTGGAGATTACGGTATATAAAAGCTCAATTTAAAAAAATAAAAAAAATTATTTGGAGTGATATTTTTCTTGTGTTTTTCATTCTGCTTTTTGTCTGACACTGTTTTCATAAAACACCGTTTCAGATTTTTAAATTATATCAGTGGCTGCTCTCTAATTTGTCACGATGACGTTACACTGACCTTACGACATAATCGTCTGACACATCCAGATTGAGAAAGAAACATTCATCGCTGTGTGTATAGGCCTTGTGTGATCGTAACACGGGACCAACAAACTGGAATGTTCTGAGGTCAATGGTGAAGATTTCCACTTCCTGCGCCAGGGGAGGTGATATTTGTGGGTCAGAGATAATATAGTTTTGAGGCCATGCTCGGCAGTTGACATAGAGATATCTGGATGGTATAAATAATAGATATAAATAAATAATAAATAAATACAATAAATAATAAAACAATATATAATAATTAATAAATAATAAAATAAATAAATAATAAAATAAATAAATAATAAACAAATAAATAAATTAAGAGATAAATAAATAAATAAATAAGCACCTTGTAAAAACGCATACAAAATTGGAAGGTGTAAACAACAAGTGGTCTATCCCATAATTTTTTAAACTTTCATGAACTCTCTTACTCTTCATACCCAAAAATAAACAAAAATGTGTTATTTAAGTGACCATTTTGAGTTATTTATGAGGAGAAAAAGTTTATTCAAATGAAAAATCTCCAATAGCAGGGATGTTCTCTCCAGTTTACAATCCTTATTTACTTTTTTTTTTTTTGATGAATTGATGATGATGATGATGATAATGATGATGATGATGATAATGATGATGATGATAATGATATTAATGATGATACTGATGACGATAAGAATGATGATGGAAATAAAAAGGCAAAGGAAAGCAAACAATTTGTGAAAAACAAAGAAGAAAAAAAAAAAAAGAACACACCAAAATACCAACCTGTCATCTGGAGAAAGGCTGAGCCCCACGATGTGCCCGTGCATGTCTATGGAGACATCTGGCAAGTCGCGTCTGTCCTCTGACAGGTTTTGGAGATTTTCCATCACATCTGGCAACAACATGGACGATTGCCTGGCTTTAACCTCCCCCTGTCGGAAGAAAAGAGAGTATTGTTAATAGAAAAAATGATTTACTAAATGAATGGAAGATGGAGAAAGCAGAGTAGGAGGAAGAGGAGATGGAGGAGGAGATAGAGGAGGAGGAGGAGTAGCAAGAAGTAGAAGAAGAAGAAGAAGAAGAAGAAGAAGAAGAAGAAGAAGAAGAAGAAGAAGAAGAAGAAGAAGAAGAAGAAGAAGAAGAAGAAGAAGAAGAAGAAAAAAAAAGAAGAAGAAGAAGAAGATAATGAAGGAAAAGAAGAAGAAAAAGAAGAAGAAGAAGAAGAAGAAGAAGTAATATCGATGTAAATCAATCCACATTAAAGTAAGAGTTTTATCCCTCTCATTGTCCGTGAAAACGATTAAGTCTCAGATCAATTAAGTTGAAAAAAACCCACAAACCCTGGTTCACTGTTCTATGGATACAATGCTTGACACATTCTTACCTTGCAGAAATCTGATCTTTTGATGCGCTTGATTCCAATCTTGTGTGGTATGTAAGTCTCTGACCCCCAAGTGTAAATAAGTAGCTTGTCCGTCGCACGACGCGGCGCAGCTTCTCGGGACAAGCTTGAGCTGTGGCTCATCGAGTGAGCCATGTGAGCCATTGATGAATGTATGGAGCTATTCAGACTGCCGCAGTTTGCCTCAGTCTGAGTGGCAGCATTGTCCATTGTCTTATTAGTAGAGCACGCTGAAATTGATGATTTTTCCATTTCACCTTCTTCAGCGACTAAGCTGTGTGGAGGGAGATTACAAACTGTCTCATCGTCAGGAAATTTCCCTTGGCCATTGTTATCATTATCAATTATACTAATGTCTCTGTTAGAAGAGTTTGCATATATTTTGTTATAAGAAGTTATATCACATGAAATATCACTATCGTTCACTAAACCTCTCTGATCGGAGAGAGACTCGTCAAAGATCCTGACATCATCAGAATTCAAAGGCTTTTTATGAATAACACCATGGCAATTTGCAGGGCCAACACCAGAATTATTTAAATATAAACTATCACAAATGTCTTTACAATCATCGGGCAATCTATTACCATCACTTTTCTTGTCTCTATCGTTTAGATTTTTAATTGATTCACCATGGCTAGAATTAGGATAGGAAATAACATCACGATGACCTTGACACATCGTCATTTCACCACCACACTTCTGACAAATCTTGTTCTCCTTGTCCCCAGAGAAATCCAAAGAATCACAAAATGAGCAAAATTTGGATGGTGAAGGCAATGTGAACTGCGCATTTGATGCTGTGTCATTGTCAAAATTTAACATGCTTATTTCATGTTCATCGTCCTCCATTGGGCAATCGTCACAATCGCACGACTGACTCACGAAATTGGAATTATTGATTCCGAGGGCACCAAACCCTCCAGACAATTCTCTAGATGAACTGCTACAACTGCAATTACCAGCACTTTCCCCTCCATCACTGCTATTTGTACTTCTATCACTGCTATTTGTACTTCTATCACTGCTATTTGTACTTCTATCACTGCTACTCTGATCAACTCTGCACTTGGAGTTTTGGAATTTTACTGAATCAGAAACCTTATCAAACTCTTCTAAGCACTTCAATGTATCACGGAAATGATCACTATGTGCTTGTTCACATGAAAATGACTGACTGCTGCTACTGCTACCTGTCTGCCAATTCCCATAGTTTGATCCTACTGAAAAAAAAGAAGGTGGTGATTCCCTGAAAGGGTTTAAATTAGAATTAGAATTAAAAGAACCACCATCTGTCGCAGAATCATCAAGTTTTTCCTTTCCATTTCCTGTAAAATTTTCCCCCAAATCACTGAAATGATCTTGATGATCAGAATTGGGCCACACACAAACACTATCACAAACAAAGTTATCTTGTCCTTTTGCATTGAACCCGTCCTCTTCATTTTGACGATTGGTATTATTGTGATGACAATTATTCTTTCTTGTCAGGTTCATTTCGTCTTCATTTTCTCCTCCATTTTCCTCATAATCCGTGTCGTCTTCATTCTCCAAATCAAATTCATTCTCAGCAATGTTCTTCTTCAACAGTTTGTCTAACATACTCGGATCACAGCCTGAGGGATTGAAAAAGAAAATTAGGTACTATTCTTATTGTTTCTCATAAAAAGAAAATCAAAACATTAGCTTCTTAATATACACGTAGTGCAATATCTATTTACATGAGCTTTAAGTGCTTTACAAGGACCAAGGACTACTAAACAAAAAAACAAGGCTCACCACATAAAAATTCAAAAACAAACTTGAGCATTAAATATAGCGCAATGACCACTAAACATTCTCAAGGAGTCACTAGCTGTTGTCTTCTGGCACTTTCCTACTTACTTCATTTCTTGTTATTATCAACATAAGTGCCTGTTCCACTCACTTTTCTGAATTAAAATTCACCCCAAATACCCAATGTCTCAATCATTTCGATGTTACATGCTTGTATTGAGAATATTGGCTATTAAGCTTAAATGCTGGCCAACTAACTTCGCTGAGTTTGCGTGTGTTGAACCTGTGACCTCAAGAAGATCTCCCTGGCCAGGCGGAGTTGTCGTACCAGTAAGGTCGCAGGTTCGAGCCCTCATCGCTGCTGCGAAGTTTTTATTCTCTGTTGTCTTCTGGTACTTTCCTACTCACTTCTTTTCTTGTCATTACTTTGCAATAGACTAGCATCATATCTATCCAAAGGGTAGGAATCAAAAGCTATTGTCTATTTTGTGCTCTAGAAACCGAGATCAACTCTGGGTACATGACTGGTCTAATGGCACTGAAGGACTGCTTTTTGGACTTCAGACAAGGGATCTACATATCAGAAGGCAAGCATCATAACACAAGGCTATGTGGTCTTGTGGCTCTTAACTCACATTCTCTCACCATACTCAGGTGTAAAATGAGTACCTGGCCGGTAACAGCGTTGTCTTTGTCCGAAAAAATTGTAATATCGCCTAACAAGCGGCATGTCTCGTCCTACATGTTAAATGTTGCTGTTGACCAGGGACCCCTTGTAAAGCGCTTTGAGCACATTCAGTGTATATTGCGCTATATAAAACTAAATTTTTTTAAGGTCAATAGATCACTACAAATGGAACGTGAATTAAACACTTAGATCGCACAGGGTAGTGTTTGAGCAGTTTTAGTTCAGCTGTAAAATCACTTGAGGAGGTGACATTCAAAACCTGCTTAGTCATATCCAGATGGAAAATGAGTTATTAACACTCTCAAGCAATCTATCAGACACAATAAACACACCAGGAAAAATGTGCAATCTATTGGACACATTAAAATCACAAGGAAAAATTTGTAATCTATTGGGCACATTAAAATCATAAGATAAAATTTGTAATCTATTGGGCACATTTAAATCGCCAGAGAAATTGTGCAATCTATTGGACACATTAAACACACCAGGAAAAATGTGCAATCTATTGGACACATTAAGATCACAAGAAAAAGTTTGCAATCTATTGGACACAATAAAATCATCAGAGAAATTTAGCAATCTATTGGACACATTAAAATCAGCAGAGAAAATTTTGTATGAGCCTTTTTAATAATCATATTATTTGTTTGTGATCATTAGCTCTAAGCTCTTAAAGACAGTTTAACACTCAACTGAAGGAATAATTTATAGGTGTTGCAGATAATTATCCATAATATCTATAAAATCTAAATTTGAATATTCATTACAAACCTGAAGCTCTCTCAGGGTAGCCATTTGCAACATTGATTCCTCTTCCTGCATAAGCATCCATAAAAGTTGACATGAACGTAGAGGATAAGGATGAAGGGAGATTACACTCCCCTTGATCCACTGATGCAGATGGCAGCAGCTGACAAGGACTAGGGCTATGATCCATCCAGCTATTTTTCTCCATGTCACTATCGTCTTCCTCGGCACGTTCGACCTATAACAAAACGTATTAAAGAATGCAATAAAGTCGGGGAAAGAATAGAAAAAAGTTGTTCGAAGCCTTTAAAAAATAGCGTCCATTAAAAAAAACAACAAAAATAAACCTTAAAAAATAAATATTTGTAAAAACACAGGACAAATATTTTTTAACAATAAGGACTTTTTCATTTATTTTATTACTTATTGCTTGATTTCTTGGGGTTTATTTTGATTGTTTGTTTTTACCTAAGCAAATAGCATTTTTTTTAATAACCCAAAAAACATAATTCCACAAAAAGTTATCAGATGTTATCTAACAATAATGATAATTATGATTTGAATAAAAAAAAAAAAAGAAATCTCTCAAGTGAATGTCTCATTCAACATGTTAAGTGTTGTTGTTGTAAAGCACTTTGAACACATTTAGTGGGTATCGGACTGTATAAAAGCTCACGTTGTTTTATTTTTATTTTTTAAAAATGTAAATGATTACCTCAGCAACATGGAGGAGTCGAATTGAGCTCGAGTTCTTGTTCTCAAATCGATACAAAACCATACTGACTGATTCCATCTCGGATTCCACTTCTTGTGAGGCCTTGGAAAGAATTTAAACACAAAATTTAAAAATAAGAGCACACAAAAAGCTGTCCCTTATATACTTATATCTATAGAACCACATAACCCATTAAAGGGCTGGATATTATCTTGCTTTGTGACAGGCAACAAGAGTAGTCTTAACAAATCTGGAAAAAAAGTTTTATTCCCAGCAATCTATCTCCTTCATGTCGAGTGGCACATATGGCATCAAAGCATGATAACATTTATGAAATGGAAGGTGATGCCAAGATGATGATGGTTGTTAATTCAGATTAAGTGAAAAATGCGGTTTTTTGGGGGTTTTTTTCTTTATGCCAAAGAGGTTTGTCTTGATGTCATCCCCTATTCAATAATTATTTTTTTTAAATAAGATTTTTACTTCATTTTTATCTCCATTTCAGGACAGAGAGCCCCATAATGAGTATTTCATACTACTCAAATTATATATTTATTCATTGCATTTATTTTGGTTAACCAGGGTATCAAAAGTCAGCCTCAACAATTTTTTCTCTAAATGAGACATCCGCTTTTTTAAAATTATAATTATAACAATCTCTTTCTGTTTTTTTTTTTTTGTTACTATACTTTTTGTACGACTCATTAACTGCAATGTTTGGTCATATTTAACCTGACAACAAATCTACCTTTTCACCGAAATAGCAAAAAATAATGGCACGACTTGAGCATCCCCGAAGCCTGAGTTGGACACTGTTAATGCTTTCTTGGTGATAACAGTTTCGTGTAAATTTGAAAACTTTCTTAGAAAGACAAATAATGGCATTAAAAATGTCTTGAAATAATATATTCACTATCAGTGTTGATGGGTTAGCAATGTAGTTTTTCACAACCAAAAGGCGTAAGATTAATCGCTTGCTGCTCTTTGGATAGGACACTAATCTATCATTATTTTTCAACTTCACTTAATAGGCCAAGGTACAATCACTGCAGGATGAACAAGTACTCCTTCAGAGCCATTAGACCAATGGAGCCGGAGTTTTATCCCAGCTTCTACGACACAGACAATTGCTTGTTACCCTTTGGATAGGATGCTAGTCTGTCGCAAAGTATCCAAATCTAACTACCCAATTACTGGAAAGAGGGATCAGAAAAAAAAAATGTTGACATCATCCAGGATTAATCTCAGTCCCTTTGCTTGTGAAGCGAGTGCTCTACCAACTGAGTTATCTGGACCCCCAGGGTGGATAAAGTGGTCAGAAAAATATATGACTATTGCTAGTACTAATAACAGACAGATTGTTTATGAAACAAAAGTTCAACCAACTGAGCAATTGGGACACCTTAAAAGGGAGTAATGACCCAGCATGGCAGGGGCAGCATGGCTCAGCACTACGGTCTTTGCTTCGTACCCAAAAGGTAACGAGTTCGATCACCCGCCGCTGCGTTGTGTGCCCTTGAGCAAGTCACCTAGCCCTAGTTCACTTTGCGGCACTGCACTGCTGCTGATGCCTGAGTTATTCCAGTCTTCCCTTGGAATAGACCCTAAAGACAAATTTCACCTTGGGGACGAATAAAGGGAATTTTATTTATTTTATGTATTTATTTTGTATTTAATGTACCTTGCTGAGCCAGACAGCAGACACAGAATTGAAATCGCCAGTCCAGTAAAGAGTTCCTGACAAAAGATGGTCATTATCGTACCAGGCACCAAATACATCGTAAGGCTTGTTGGTCACTCTGCACTGCATGTTGAAATCATCTGTTGGAAAAATTAAAAACCAGCTGTCAAAATTAATAGAAAACTAAGCAAAACCTATGGAAATAATATTATTACAATATGGCTTTAATGATATCAAATTAACTCACTCAACCCTAACACCGACTATATCCGTAGTATACCCGGGGTTACCTTTACCCCATGCCTAATTATTACATTTTTCTGAGACAAATTATAGGAGTAGTATCAAAGCTAATGTTCTTAGTTTTTACATGTTAATGGTAGTTGAATAAAACTATCTATGTACGTGCTCATTTTTAATACATTTTTTCCAATTTTGAAAAGTAGCAAAAATCTCTAGGATTGAATGAGTTAAGAAATTAAGGAGCAGGCACGGGTGTAAGATAAAGATCTGAACAAGTGTGTATGAAAGGTGCCAGACAAATCAAGAAAGAAAAAGAAAAGAAAAAAAAAACATCCCCAAAAAAATCCGTTGACATAGACTGGGAAGGTCTAGGTCAACTGATTTTTTTTTTTTCTTGCTTTGTCTTGCACCTTTCATACACACTTGTTCAGCTCTTTGGCTTTAATGATACTGGTTAACCAACGTCAAAGTGATATACGAAGCTCCTAGATGCTGTGGACAGTAAATGGTAATGAACAAAAATGAAGACAGCAGCTTCACAAAAGGAACAAAATACCAAATTCTGATGCACAGTTAATGTTCAATTTTTTTCTCTCTCTTTCAGTTTCAATGTTTGTATAATTTAGAGATCCTATTACTTGAGGACAAGACATGCCAAATACTTCTTTGACATTTTTCTGGATTTTAAGTGTGATGTATTTATCAGGCCTGTAAATGGTTTGGTAAAAAAATTGTCAGAACTCTTTGAACACGAGAAAATAGACCAACAGGACAAAAAATGGATTAATTAACTTAAAAAATATCAGCACTTAACGGAATATATCGAGCAAAATCGTCCTGTCGGAAATCTGACAATTGTCGGAAAATTTACATATTTTTACTGTTGGCCGAATAAAGGTTTGAACCCAAAACGGTCCATGGTTGGTATTTTGTTCTTTGTTTTAATCTGTTATATTCATCTTTGTTCATTATTGATTATCCTACCAACACTTTGTCTGAAGAAAGATAATCCGGAATGCATGACGATAGATTATTTGTGGGAGTGAGATCCCTCTTAAACTTTATAATTAACGCCCATTTTACTTAGAATAATCATTCCCTTTTTAGCATATAAAACTGATGTAACATGAATAGAATTCTCCTTTACTACTTGTCTTGATTGAAGAAGTCTTTATGTTTTTGTCAGTTGCCAATGGGCACCAGGGGGAGGGGGGTCCTGATAGCTCAGTTGGTAGAGCATTCCCTTCACATGCAAAGGGACTGAGATTGATCCCAGGTACAGTCGAGATTGTTTCCTGACCCCCCCTGTCCACCCAGCAGTGATTGGGTAGCTGGGTCAGTTAGAGCTGACAGAAAGTACTTTGCGATAGACTAGCGTCCTATTGTCCTATCTAAAGGATAGCAAAAATTGCTATAGTCCGTTTCACGCTATAGAAACTGGGATAAACTCAGGCTCCAGGGGCCTCATGGTTTTGAAGGGCTATGAACACCAAATGCTTTGTAAAGTTCTTGTTCCAAAACGTAACAGTTTCAGAGTACACAGGTGAATTACCTTGTAAGTTGAAGACTGCTATTTCCCCTGATGTGCTCAGGGTTCCGAAGTACACACCAGACACCAAAAGACATGTGTCTGACTCATTGAACTGAGAGAACTGGGTGAATTTCCAGCTGAAAGAACTCATCATGTCTTTTTCAAACAACAACCGACAAGGCTGACCACATTCCCACACCTGTTTAAAAAATGTTTTTAAAAAAATAATGAATTTTGTGTTTATAATGTAGTCATACACAAGTATGGGGGCTTGGAAGCGGGAGTGATTCACAATGAACATAATGTAGCCTTTATGCCAATTAAAAATGCCTAGTGCCTGTGTAAATCTGATAAAGGGCTGTACAAATTTATTCATCACTGTTATAATTACTATTATCATCTTTTTTATTAATTAATATTATATCATCATCATCGTTATCAAAATCATTCTTCTTCTTATCATTATCATCATCATTATTATTATCATAATCACTATAATTATTATTATTATATTACCATCATCATCATCATTATCATTATCACCCATCATCATTATTATAAATAGACGTCACCTTGAAGAAACCATCTTTTGAACAGGTGGCAAACATTGTCCCGTCATGAGAGAAGCTGACGTGTAGAACCTCATCCTGATGCTCCTTCCTCTCCTCACTCAACAAACAGGGGGTGTGATAATAAAGTCGCTCAAACTCTGACCTCCAAGACCTGGCTCTTATAGTAATAAAAATAAAAGCAAACAAAATTGTTAATTCATTCAATGGAGTAAAAACAAAAACAAAATTTCTCTTCCCTTATATGTTTTTTTTTTTTTTCATCTGCACAAAAAAAAAAAAAACCAAAAAAAAAATTAAGAAAAGAGAAAAAAACTTACACAAGGACTTTGTCACCCATGGTAAAATGTCAGAGTTGACCATAAAAACTGAATGTAGTCCAAAAAAAACAAACCCCACTCTTAACAAACATATGTTATAATAAAAGATAATAATTGAGGTTGTATATAATATAATTCAATATCCATTATGCTCAAAGCACTTTACAAGGGCTCCCTGGCCAACAGCAACACTTAACATGTAGGACAGGACATGACGCCTGTTAGACGATATTACAATAACTTTTTTTGGGACAGAGACAGCGCTGTTAACGACCAGGTACTCATTTTACACCTGAGTACGGTGAGAGAATGTGAGTAAAGAGCCTTTTCCAAGGACTCATCTATGCGCCGAGCAATCCTCGAACCCAGGACCCTCTGATCTGAAAGCGAGTTTCATACCACAAGACCACACAGCCCTGTGTAGAAAAAACAAATTTAATTCATCAAAATGTTGAACAAATAAAATAAACAATATGCCTTACATCGGCTCAGTACTAATCAACCAGAATGCATTAATACAGTGAGTAATATTCAAGATGTGATGAGCAGACTGAATGCTGGAAAAAAAAGACAGATCATTTGCATCCATTGACTTCAATTTACAAACATTTAATATTGGGTTGACGCTACTGTACAATAGCCATTCGTACCAATAGATGAAAATCTACTTTTATGCAAACGTCAGTGACTCTTTTCAATAGTGAACAATGTTATAATTTCATCATTATTGACATTTTTATCGATCCAGTTACTATAGGAAATTATACAGAAATTTTCATCATTGTAACCATTATTATTATTACTATTATTTTTATTATTATTATTATTATTATTATTATTATTATTATTATTATTATTATTATCAGTATTATTGATCTATTAAATGGACTAGGGGAAGTATCATCGTCTATACTGCCATCCTAATCATCACCATCACAATAATCAATATTAATTTTAAACAACAAATATATTCATCATAATGATCTGCTTCACCATCTTCGTCATCATCATCATCATTATCTTCGTCAACATCATTATTACCATCATTGTCCCCGTAGTCGTAATGATCATCATCACCACCTCCATCATCTTCATGATCATTTGTTTTGTTATTATCTCTTCATGTTTTCTTCTCTGATACAAAGTACTGTTTGTTTCTACTTGATCGATGAGTTATATTCAAGAGTGGGTAATGCATGTCATGTGTCTTATTTTTTAACAAAAGAAATGGTATTTGGCAAGGTCAGTGACAGGATGATTGATAATGATATTGTGTCGTTGAGCAAGACATTTACATGCATTCAGATGAAATTGTGTATCAGGTAGAGAGGACTTTGTTAAGTTATGTTATTAAAAAGGCAAGGGCTCCTAACAGGTGCATTGTAATGTATGAAATGGACACTTAATTCCAGTGGGCTTGTAGCAGGAATAGAAGAAGCACTATAACGTTCACTGGGCTTAATGAAAAATAAGAAATATGATACGCATATTCATTGCATTATTTCAAATAAATTTTTAAATCACTGTAGGGGGGGGGGGATGAACATACTTTACAGGAAGTTTCATATCAAATGGTAGCTTATAATGCCGAAGGAAAACCTCCTTCCAAAGCAGTTCATCATTACTGATCTGCCACCATCGCTGACAAACTTGGGCCACATTTCCAATGCTTGAAAACGGAAGGTAGCTAAAAATGTGAAGAAAGATGGAGTCGGGCATCTCAGTGATGGACAAGGGGTCGTCTTGATGTTCATCTTCCATTCGATTATCTCTCACATCCATCATGTCACCACCGGGTTGTATCGGTTGATTGCTGCTATTACTATCGCCTTTCCAATCGTTGTTCTCTTTCACAAGTTTTTTACAACTAGTCTCCATGATTGTTGGTGTGACAGGGTAAATAACTTAAAACTTCATAAGGAATCACAAATGAATAAACCTGAAATTGATTTAAAAAAGAAAAAACAATTTTAGATATTTACTTACACTACACAATTATCGAGCATGTGTGTACAATTATAATATAAACAGAGACATTTTCCTTTTTTTAAACTGAAGTATTGGTAAGAAAAAAAAAAGATTATTAGTTTTGAAAATGATATAGCCCCAAACATTTTGTATTGTGAAGATTACATCACAATCACAATTTCCTTCACAGGGATTGATATGAAGTATGCCAAATTTTGTTTAAAGAGTGTGTATATATATATATATATATATATATATTATATATATATATATATATATATATTATATATATATATATATATATATTCGATTATTCTGTTGTTTTGGATGTAAATAATGAAAAGCTCCAAGGAAGTTTTTGATGCAGGCTGAAAGTGCTGCTTTTTCTGAAACTTTCTGATAATAAAACATATTCTTCTTATAAATTTTAAGTTCCTGATGAATTGTATCTCTGATTGGTAAATTTAAACCCACTGAACACTTGGGCTCACTTAGTTTTGAAAATTCACCATTCAGCAGTAGAAGTAGTATTGTTGAGCTTTTATACAGGGCAATATCCACTAAATGTGCTCAAATCACTTTTACAAGGGTCCCTGACCAACGGCAACACGTAGTAACATGCAGAATGAAACGTGACGCCTGTTAGGCGATATTACAATTTTTTCGGACAGAGACAACGCTGTTAATGGTCAAGTACTCATTTTACACCTGAGTACGGTGAGAGAATGTGAGTAAAAAGTCTTTTCCTAGGACTCAACTATGCGCTGAGCGAGGATCGAACCCAGGACCTTCCGATCCGAAAGCGAGTGTCGAACCACAAGACCACATAGCCGCACAAGTAGTAGAGTAGGAGACATACAGATATTACCAAAATAACACCTTTTGATGTTGTTATGGCTAAGGATGAACAATTACCGTAACTGGGGTTATACAGCAATGAAGAAAATATATGTATGATTACCTGATCAAAAAAAAGAAAAAAAAAAAGAAGGTGAGTTATGATGGTAATTACTGTGGTGATTTAATTGAACAAATCTTGCAAGCTCAACAGTACCAGACTTATGCTGTGATTATTGACAGACAGGTCTGTGAGTTAATGGCCTGTGGTGATTATGGACAGACGGATCTGCCAATAATGGCCTGTAGTTATTCACAGATGTCTACTCCTCTACTTCTCTCTTTTATTAACATTGATATATTTTTGAGAATACAAAATCGTTTATATAACGAAACGAGAAATAGAATAGAATAGAATAGAATAGAAGGTATCGACGTCGCTTGATTAGGCCACTGGCCTGTCGCCGAGTCTTTCCAGTCACTGAATGTCTTGTTCACAACTGATCTAATGCATTTCCCTACCTGATCTTGTGATCAGGGGCTAGCCTACACTACACTTTCTCTACTGATCTTTTGATCATAGCTATTTTGGGTGGGAGGCACTTCTACACTATGATACTAAAAATGATACTGAAATGATACTAAAATGTTAATTAAATATAAATAAAAGTAAAATATCAAACTCAAACATCAAACTGTTCCGAAGGGTGGTAGCCTACTATTTATACATTATATATGCGTCATCATTCATGTGGATAGTGTGGCTGAAATGGTCAGATGACTGTCTCAGGACGCTTGTCACAATTGACGATGTTTGATTGATTCCCTTGTGCGTTCCATTTTTTTTCTTGGCAAAATGTCTCACCGGACTCACCCCCTCTTTTTAATCAGTTGCAAATCGTAATATTCACCACACCTCCTACTTTTATATTGTTAAATAATTCTTATACTTTTAAAGCAAATTTTAAAGTCTTGCTTAGAAACAATATAAATATAATTTTTTTTTAAAATAATAAAAATAAAATAAATGAATATCTCGCTTAGAAAAAGAACAAATGATCAGAGGCAACAAAAAAGTGCATAAAGGCATAACGCTAAATAGATCCGCCATGTAATATACGTGGTATAGAAAAATGTATATGGTGTGCCTAGCTGGAGTTAGTTATCAGTTTTTTATCAAAAGTCCAAGTGCCTTACTTTCTTCATTTCAAATTTCAAAGTCAAACTCCATTTCTATTATGCCATTATTCATTCATTCAAATTCAAAGCGTAAAATCAAATTTGGGAATCTTCAATGACGCTAAAATATAAATTGCTCATTAAGACGAGGGGATCCAAACTCATCACCCCGACAATACAGAATATCACTAGAGTTAGAGACAGTATCAACAGTAGCATCTCAGTCAGAGTGCAGAGTGAGAGGAGTGAGGAGAGTCGAGAAAAATGAGAAGGGATGATCTGCTGAATGGCTGAGAGTGAATTTCACGAGAAGTCGAGAACAGAGCTGGTGAAGGGAAAGAGACGTGCACTGGGATGCATTAATGAAACAGTAACTACTATTTGTCTATTACATTTTACTTTTCCATTCAAGACAGCATATCAGCACCATCGTAGTCGTAGCCAAGTAGGGAAAAAGTTGTGTTGTTTCGACCCCTGTTCAGGGTTGCCAGATTATTTTTCAACAAAATGCCAGGGGAAGACTCAAAAAATGCCAAAACACTCAAAAAAATGCCAAAGTCTGTTGACTCCCACCCCCACTAAGAAAACTACTCACTTTCGATAGACAATTTACTATCATATCCTGGTGGCTTGCGTGTTTTCTTTTCTTTTTTTTTTTTTTGAATTATACTAAATTTCCTGTTGGGGTAATTTTTTACCTACTGACTACTAAGTGGAGTGCTAAACCACTACACCACGGTTGGATTTTAAGAGTGAAAAAGAAATACATTTACATGAAAGGTAAATACGTAAACAGTTAAATAATTATTGACAATTAAGAAAACTTACTGTTTCGTGTTTCTTATGAAACTTAATTAAGAAAAGGTGTCATTTGAAGTATAATATACAAGAAAAGAAAATGCCAAATGAAAATGCCAAATGCCAAATGATTTTTCTAATGCCAAACGGTTTTCAAAAATGCCAGATTTTTGGAATCTGGCATTTAAAATGCCAAACTGGCAACCCTGCCCCTGTTTACAAACAATATTAACTTCCTGTTGCATTGATGACCCAAGTTAGTTGGCCGGGAAAGTGTCTACCTTTCTGGTTATCGAGTGGATATAATTTTAATTTATTATTCTTACTGTATGACCATGGGGAAATAAATCACTACAGGTATATGTGACTCACCGCATCAAAGAGGTATTACGTCTGAGTGTAGAGGATGTCAAAATGTGGTAATAATTAAAATGATCATACATATTATGAAGTATTTGGTTTATGTACTCCATGAAAGTATATCTTTCGACTCAATAACATAAACTTAACACAAATGTTTAGTAATTTATTTGTTTTTTGTTTTTTTTTGTTCTTGTTTTTTTGTATGTTGTTTTGTTTGTTCATTTTGTTTTACTAAAAATTCAGTTTTCAACATCAATGTCACTCCGACATGATACTTTTTTGAGAATTAAAAACAAATATACAGAAATGATATTCGTAATAAAATCATTGCATAAAGGTCACATAATATTATTTTAAATATTAAAATAATAACAAATAACAAATTTTGTTCATACTGGCGTTACTAAATTAGATAACGAACAGCCTTACAAAGGACAGTAAGTTTTTGACCACAGACCATGGCCGTTAACAGCGTTGTCTCTGTCGGAAAAATGTAATATCGCCTAGCAGGCGTCATGTCTCGTTCTAATATGTTACGTGCTGCTGGCCAGGGACCCCTTGTAAAGCGCTTTGAGCACGTTTAGTGGATATTGCGCTATATAAATGCTCTACTTTTTCAGTTTTTGACCACAGACCGTTTTTAAAAAGAGAATTATACACTAATCTATATTGAAAGCACGAAACCGACCCTCTTAATTTTCTATTCCGGTGATAAAGATTTGAAGAGATGTGTATGAAACAGCTCCAGATAAAGTAGAAAGAAAAATACAAGAAATATGTGTTTAAAAATCATCCCAAAGTATCAGCGAGCCTATCTCGATTCAGAATCGAACGTCAGACCTCCTAATTACCGATCAGATGTGCTCCGTTATACCATAGATGTTACCCGTTTGTGTGGAGAATGCTACTATTCTTCACCAGTGTGCGCGTTTGTGTACTCTCGCCAGTAAACATTGAACATGAGAGACGAGGACACAAACATTATACTGGCTCCATATTTTTTTTTTAATTTTGAAAATATCAAAGTGGCAATCACCGTTTCGTTACAGCTATAGATAATATGCGCTTGACTAAGAAGCTCACAGCATTGCCATCCAGAGGCAAAACGGACCAACACACAAAAGCATATGTAATATTGGTCGTTTATAGTCTGGTTAATACAGTTTAGTAAGAATTACTCATAAAAGTGGATGGCAGAAAACAATAACAAAGACCTGAGTGACATCATCTCCATTCTATCTAAAGCGATTTGCAATATCAGAGAAACATACCGTGTGGCTTTTTTTAAACGTAGGCAGTCGTTTATCATGAGCTTGGAAGTGTGTGTCCAGTCTGAGGAAGAGGGCACTGTGTCGGTTGGATCGTTCTTGGAGAGTCCTCTCATCTTTGGCTGTTCCAGCAGGATTGCAACTTGGCTGATATCACCTTTGGAGTCATTGGAACACTCGAGCTTTTGCGTGGCAGCAGCCTCTTATGGTTTTCACACTACTATGTTATGACGATAGACCCAATCAGCAAAGTCTGGTCCGCATTCGGCACCGTCGCAAACCCGCCAGGTAGCATCGTCACAACACACCGTTCGACTAGATGCTCTGCCGTCTCAGGTTCTTGCCCACAGCGGGTACATGTTGGACAGTCAGAAAGACCCCACCGATGAAGCGCACATGGCAGCAACAGCTTCTAGTGGTCTCACACTGCAATTTTATGTATTATGATGGTCCAATCAAACGGTAAATTCGTTGCCGCATTCGTATACAATCGCGGACCGCCGATAGCCTTGTTATATTAATAATAATAATATAATAATAATAATAATAATAATAATAATAATATAATAATAATAATAATAATATATAATAATATATAATAATAATAATAATAATAATAATTAATAATAATAATAATAATAATAATAATAATAATAATAATAATAATAATAATAATAATAATAATAATAATAATAATAATAATAATATAATAATTATAATAATAATAACAATAATAATAACTTGGGTTTTTTAAAATCACTTTTTAAAATATTTTTATACCGGTTTGAGGCGGTGAGCCACAAATAGCAGACGATCTTCTTAACTCTCGACATGACAGTCGGAAGGAGAGATGAATGGAGTTCGTGGATAACCTAGATCCCAAGTCATCCTAGTGGACTTGCCCACAGATTAGTGAGAGTGGCTAGTCTGTGGACCTGCCTGCCCAGTCAACATATTATACCAGATAACTGCAGGACGCTGGAAAGACCCTATTTTAGAAAAAAATTGCCAAAAAGCCTCATCCTTCAAATATCGATTAATTTAAATAACCCTCAAGTTAGCAAAATCCCTCAACCCTGAGATTTCGAGGATGACTTCCCAAAGTCCCAGGTTTGAGAGTTTTTGCCGAGATCACTCCAATCTACCCGGGCCTCTCTCTCTCTCTCTCTCTCTCTCTCTCTCTCTCTCTCTCTATCTATCTATCTATCTATCTCTCTCTCTCTTTCTCTCCCTCTCTCTCTCTTTCTCTCTCTCTCTCTTTCTTTCTCTTCTTTATCTTCCACCCGCCTCCCCTCACACTTCTATTTATTTTTCTCTGGTCTATCTTCCTAGGTCTCTGCCCTTCCCCCCCCTCTCTCTCTCTCTCTCTCTCTCTCTCTCTCTCTCTCTCTCTCTCTCTCTCTCTCTCTCTCTCCTCTCCTCTCTCTGATGGATATCAATGAATGTCCAAAGATATCGCAAATATTTTCTTAAGATTAACTAAAATTAGCCAAATATGTTTGGTTCTAATCACTTGCAAATAGTTGGCACACCATCGGCCCTTTTTAACACAGCGTGAAACCGGAAAAGGGGTTGATATCAAGAGCTAAATACAGATCCGGTTTTATTGTCTGCTACTATCGCGGCGCTGTTGCCGCGTAGATAAAAAGCCCTGTTGAGAATACATTCTTATCGTGTATTTGATATCATTGTTGTGACTTACTAAATCTAGTGACAATTCATCGAATGGATTGTTATATAGGGAAACACGGCTGCGTTCCCAATTACGAGAATTTGCAGTTTAACGGTGTTGTCAAAGTGTTGTTGCTCATTCTATTAAATCTTATAATGAGAAAACATTTTATTTCTTTGATGTTTCGGGTAAAAGATTCATTTCCCCCGACATACCATCAAATTTCACTTTTAGGACTAACCTACACCGGAGACTGACTCCGACGACCCGGTGATACCGTCCTCTGCCGTCTTCCGGATAAAGACGTCGGGCACGGACAAAATGCTAAGAATAAAGAGAAAGCCGCTAGACCTACTCATACCAAACACCCCACGCCCTCTGCTGTATTTTTTTTTCCGAGCTCGGTATGGATTGGTCAAGCGGCACTTCTCTTTATTCTTATTATTTTGTTTGTGCCCGACGTCTTTATCCGGAAGAAGGCAGAGGACGGCAGTGCTTAGTCGTCGAAGTCAGTCTCTGGTGTGGGTAAGCCCTAATGGAGCAAAAAAAAAAATTAAAATGTCATGACGTCACACCATCTGCTTTTTCGGTCTAAA
>NC_088368.1:7280252-7287752 GCF_034508935.2 Berghia stephanieae | reverse complement strand
CCCCCTCTCTCTCTCTCTCTCTCTCTCTCTCTCTCTGACACATGTTAGGCTATATTACAATTTTTTCCCCGACAGAGACAACGCTGTCTACGGCTAGGTAGGTACTCATTTTACATCTGAGAATGGTGACAGAATGTGGGTAAAGAACCCTTTTCAAGGACTCGGCTATGCCCCGAGCGAAGCTCGAATCCAAGAACTTCCTATCCGAAAGCGAGTGGCATACCACGAGACCACATAGCCTCAACAACATTCATGTGTAACCATAAACGTTTATAGGCTGATATAATTTAATGAGAAATAATCATAAAAACGGCTGTCTAAAAACAATAACGAAGTACTGATAGACGTCAATTCAGTTCCATCTATAACAACAATACAACAATGTATTCCAACAGGTAGACAAGGATAAGTTTGAGCTTACCAAAATCCAATCTTCCAATGTATTCCAACGAGTACACTGGGATAAGTTTGAGCTTACCAAAACCCAATCTTTCAATGTATTCCAACGAGTACACTGGGATAAGTTTGAGCTTACCAAAACCTAATATTCCAATGTATTCCAACGGGTAGACTGGGATAAGATTGAGCTTACCAAAACACAATCTTCCAATGTATTCCAACAGGTAGACAAGGATAAATTTAAGCTTACCAAAACCCAATCTTCCAATGTATTCCAACGGGTAGACAGGGATAAGTTTGAGCTTACCAAAACCCAATCTTCCAATGTATTCCAACGGGTAGACAGGGATAAGTTTGAGCTTACCAAAACACAATCTTCCAATGTATTCCAACAGGTGGACAAGGATAAGTTTGAGCTTACCAAAACCCAATCTTCCAATGTATTTCAACGAGTAGACAGGGATAAGTTTGAGCTTACCAAAACACAATCTTCCAATGTATTCCAACGGGTAGCCAAGGATAAGTTTGAGCTTACCAAAACCCAATCTTCCAATCTATTCCAACAGGTAGACAGGGATAAGTTTGAGCTTACCAAAACCCAATCTTCCAATCTAGCATTGGAGTACAACATACTTGGCACCAAGCTTGGAATTGATTGGTCAAAAGTCACGTGGACCGATCTACTGAAACCGTTATATTCTGGGATAGCGGCAGGTAAGTTTGTATGTTTATGGGTAAATGAAATGTGGCCCGCGAAATTCATTTGGTGTGATCAGAAATTAAATATTAAGTTTTATATAACTGTAGATTTTTTTAAAATCCTCAAAAACAAACTAATGGATTTTAAAAGGTTAGGATGAAGAAGGAAATGAAGAGAATTAACTTTAGTTCATGTACAACAATATGACTACACATATAACACAAAGTCCATTGATGATTATATAAGCTTTATTTATAATATTTGTTTCACAACACTAAATTTAGGCTGCACAGCCTCCACCATATTACTCTCTCTCTCTCTCTCTCTCTCTCTCTCACTCACTCACTCTCTCTCTCTCTTCCCTCTACCTACTTCCGCTACCTACATCGACATAATGTGATTGAGGCTCTGTTCGTGTAACTTCTCATTTTCCATAACATTACTCCCCACCTTGAAGTAATATCTTCAACAAATAAGATAAATTGTTATGAGGGAATACATGTGTTGAATACAAATTTAACGAATTGCCTACAAAAATGTGTTAGCTCTAACTCTTAATAATAAATCAATTCCATTTTTAAAACAATAACAATAGTAAAGTTCCGGGCAATTATAATGGTCACAATTATGAGTAACTGGTTTTTGTGAGACTTAGAAGGAGAATTAAACATCATTTAAAAACAAAAAAATAGATAAATAAAAGGGAAATCCCAGTGAACTTAAACTATAAACGTTTGCCTCAATCTTTAATTATCTCCAAGCTAAAATGAATATATAGACATTATATATTATATATTGAAACAAAATGTTTTAACGTTTAAAGTTATTCCACTTTCAACAATTTAAATAGGATGGCTATTTAAATTGACATCCTTGCATTTAAGTCTGTCTGTGATATGACTTTATTAGGACATGCTAGCCGTCATGAATACACATGGCAAGCGCCTCCATCGGTACTTAAGCACACAATCATCCGAACCTATGATCAGGGACTTATCACTAAGCCATCAGCTCTACCCGTTCCGCCTCACTTACAACTTTTACAAACGGACCGTTGTACAGGGGACAAGTGGGTATATGATTAAATTTGGTCTTTTAACATTGCAAAGGGCCCGGAATAGGCATTGTATATGAAAAATATTATTATCATTATAAAGAATGCATGCATATGGTGTACAATATTAACATATATATGTACTATCTGTACCTTATAACTTTCAAGTCTAAATAATCTGGGTTGCCACTTTGGCGTAAAATTCGTAAAATATTCTGGCAAGTTTACTGATAGACACATGGTAATAATACTTGTTAACAGTAAAATATTAATAAAATATACGAACATTTCAAAATTAAATGTGATAATGAAAACGATAAATGCTTAAAATACAGTCAACCTTATTTAAACAATCTTAGACCTAATTCATTTTATCTGTAAACGAGCTGGAGGTTTAATAATGCGACCAGCTCTCGAAACAACAACAGACTGAGTTTTCTGCGGCGACCTATCATCGCCACATTTAGTGGTAACAGATGTTTGTGAATGCTTCAATCTGTTATCACTGTCCTGCTTTGAGTTTTCATCAACTTTATCATCACATGAAGAAATATATTCTTCAACAGGATACTGTTCATTTTCCAATTCGAGAGCATGGACCCTCTGCACTGGTCGTACACACTTGCCATTAGCAGTTCTGATCTCAATAGTTCTGACACAACCATCTCGCCCAGGTAAAAGACGAACAACTCGAGCTAAAGGCCATCGCAGCCTTGGACTGTTATCTTCTCTGAGTAAAACTAGAGAACCTATCTTAACCGGAGAACCCTTAGGTGAAGACCTGACAAGAGGCAGGTTTCGAATGTACTCCTTGTGCCAGAGATCCCAGAATTTATTTAATTGCCTTTTAATCTGTAACGAAGCTTCTCTTGCCATAGCTCCACTAGCAATTGGCTCTGTTGCTTCCACCGCTGGCTTATGGCTATCATGACGCCCAAGCAGAAAATGAGCAGGTGACAATGCCTCATTGCACTCAGGGTCATCAGAGACATAAGTCAGGGGTCTGCCATTTATGCAAGACTCTATTTCGAACAAGACAGTTTCCAGCTCTACTCTACTCAAACTCCGGTTTCCAATTGTCTTTTTTAAAGATTGCTTTACTGAACGCACTAGTCTTTCCCAAACCCCACCTCTCCAAGGAGCTCTAGGAGCGTTAAATGACCACTTGGGACCGTCATCGGTATAACGATCAGCAATATGTCTTGCCGCCGCTTGAAATGTCTTCGCGTTGTCAGATAGTATTTTAGAGGGCATTCCTCGTCTCGCAACAAAACGTCTGAACGCGAGTAGAAAATCACTCAATGACAAACTTCCACAAAGTTCAATGTGAACTGCTCTAACCACACAACACGTAAAGAGTAAGATATGGAATTTCTTCCCTACAGCATCCACAGTGAATAAAGGACCTGCATAGTCAACACCAGTAATACTAAAGGGATCGGCACGAACCAGGCGCTCCTGGGGTAAGGGAGAAATTGATTGTGAACATTGTTGAGAATCGAATCGTTGACAACGAACGCACTTCCGCTTAACCCTTTTTGTCAAAGACCTTAGACCTATTATCCAAAACTGATTTCTCAAAGATGCCATAACTTGTGACACTCCTGCATGTTTTAACGCTATGTGTTCTCTGCGCACTAATAACAAGGTCAAATGACACTTTGGCAGAATGATAGGAAATTTTTCATTCAAGGTAAGATCAGAAAATTGAAGCCGACCTCTCATCTTCAACAGTCCTTGTTTGTCAAGAAAGGGATTCATTTATACAAGACCGACGTTCTTTTAACCTGCTTATTATTTTCAAGACACTCGATTTTTTCAGGGAAATGTAAACTTTGTATGTACAACAAAAACTTCAATTTTGCAAACTCAAGTTCATCAACACACAACTTATGATGTGTCGTTTCCATAAAATTTCTTCTTCTTCTTGAATTATTTATGAATCGGAAAATCCAACCAATTATTCTAATAGACTTAGAGAAATCTCCCCACCGTGTAAAATCCAATACTGAATCAGCTTTAGCTGCGCACACTGTGACACTAGTGGTTGCTGATTCCTCACTTACCACATGGCTACCCTCATTGACTTCGTCCATTTCATTATTAGGACCTTTGAGCCACGGTGGACCTTGAAACCACAACGGTTTGTTCAGAATTTCCTCAGCTGACAACCCTCTGGTTAAACAATCGGCTGGGTTCTCTTTCCCTATACAATGATGCCATGACTCGGGTGCAGTAAGCTCTTGTATTTGAGCTACACGGTTGCACACAAACATTTTCCACCGAGTCGGCTCACTACGGATCCACTGCAGCACCACAGACGAATCAGTCCAACAAAAGTACTTCACACTGTCTGGGAGCTGTAAACTATTGACAACAGATCGGAGAAGTTTAGCACCAACAACGGCTCCTAGCAATTCCAGTCTTGGAAGAGTGACAGGCTTTAAAGGACTAACTCTAGCCTTTGACAACAACAAAGAAATAGAGATTGAACCATCAACTTCAAGAACTTTCAAATAGATTACAGCACCATAACCCTTGAGAGAACTATCACAAAAACAATGAAGTTCCACAGATTGTTTCTCTTTCCACGTGAGAGAAACAAAACATCTTGGAATCGATAACTCTCGCAACCTAAGCAAATCTCCAGCCCATGCCAAAAATCGTTTTCTCAACTCGACCTCAACTTGCTCATCCCAATCAAGTCCCAACTTCCACACTTCTTGAAACAATATTTTGACAGACATGATAATAGGGGAGATAAGCCCAAGTGGATCAAATGTCTTGGCTATGCAACTCAAAATCAACCGTTTTGTAACTAACACATCCTCTGGAACCAAGATTCCATCAAAGGTGAAAGTGTCTTCGACTGGACTCCAACGCATTCCGAGAACTTTGACAGAATCATTTTCTAAGCTTTTGTCTTCGAAATGTCTATGAATATTTTCTGCAACTTCTGAATTATTGGAAGACCATTTGCATAACTTCATACCAGCTTCACTCATGACTTTTGAAGCTTCAGACATGAGATTTATAACCTCGTCCACACTGTCGCCTCCCGAGAGCCAATCATCGCAATACATGTTCTCAGACAATTCTTTGATGGCCTTGGTGGCTGGATACTGTGACAGGTGATGACGAATGGTGGCATTCAGGAGAAATGGACTGGCTTTGTTTCCAAACGGGACTCTTGTTATGCGCATAATGCGAACTATGTTGTCAATCTGCCAGCAAAACCGATGCACATCGCGATCTTCTGGTCTGACACTAATCTGGAGAAAAGCCTTCTCTATGTCGGAGCATAAGGCTACTTTATGTCTTCTAAATCGCATGAGCACATCGCTCAACAGAGGTAACAGGTTTGGGCCTGTTTCCATACAGTCATTTAAAGAGATAGTGTTTGGTCCGGAGGCAGAAGCATCAAATACAGGGCGTATCTTAGTTGAAAGGCTGGACATCTTAACAACTGGTCTGTGAGGCAAATAGAATTTTGAATTTGTCATGTTCTGACCTTCATCCAAGGGCACCTCCTCAATGATGCTGTCTGCCTCCATTTTCCTAAAAACATCATCATATCCCTTTTTCAGTATTTTATCTCTTGATAACTTTCTCTCAAGATTATCAAGTCTCTGCCTAGCTTGAGACGCATTGCACTGCAATTGCGGCTTCTTTGATTCTACCCAAGGTAGAGCCACTTGATACCTATTGTCTACATACTCAATCCTTTTTGCAAACTCTTTCATAACTTTAGATTCATATGGTGCATTCTTATCATGACAGCATTCTAAGTATTCAAGATCCCAAAATTTTCTAAAGTCAGATTGTGGAATGTCTGTCAAGCAGAGCAGTTGTCTGCAGGAGTCGAGTGCTTTTTACTCGGGTTCGAATATGCACCAGACAGGACCCATGGTCCTAAGACAGTTTCTTGGGCAACAAGCCCAGAAGGACTACGCACGCAAGAATCTGTCTTGATGAGTTTCCAATAATAATCCTGACCAATCAAGATATCAATGCTTACGTTTTTATCACAATGGATATCTTCTGAGAATGTACACTCTTGAAAGTGTGATACTACATCCATGGGAATTGCCGGCCTGAACATTGCCGCGCAAATGACCTTAACCTCTGTAAGTAATAAGGTTTCTTTCCCTTCACAGGGCAAATCAAATCTCACAGCATAAACATTTCTCAATGCCTTTTCTGAAGGTTTATCTGACTCAAAGGCAGACACATTCAAGCTTTCTCTGCCATAAAAGGAAGGTTTTATTCTTTTGACAGCTCTGCTCGAGATGAAACTTCTATCTGATCCACTGTCGAACAAAACTGTCAAAGAGACACCCTTCATATTAATCTTCATTGTTTGTAACACAGTGTTTTTGTTTGTAAGTTTGCTTCGACAAAAGGCAACATTGATACTTTCGGGATTTTCAGTTTGAACAAAACTGGAGTTGAAATTTGTATTGCCCGATTCTGTTTTCATTCGCCCGTTACTACAAAACCTCTCATTGTGGCCACAAATTTTACATTTTGAGTAGCACCTTTTCGCAACATGACCCTTTGTGAAGCAAACCCAACAAAGATTATTTTCTTTGATCTTATTCTTAACATTTTCTGTCTTCATGGTAAAAACGTTTCTACATTTGCTATTGCCATGTTTTCCACCACAGAATGAACACAAAAAGTCATTTCCTGATGACAACGTTAGAGCTGAGGCGGTAGAACGAAAGTTTGGATTTGCTTTGCATTCACGATGATTCTGTAATGTAGGTACAGGTACAAAGCTCTGTGAACGTTCACGATTCTCGATTTCGTTGTGTAGGAAGTCCATAAGGAACGCTCAATCTCCTTCCTTTTTGTGACTTTTCCTTGCCCACATGAGTCTGATGTCCGGAGGTAAGCGACTGACGATAAGCGGTGTGAGCACCAGTCCATAATTTGTGCCGTCCACGCCCATGTTTTCGAGGCTTCTGATGTTAATCTGAAGTTTTGTAAAGACGGCCCATAAGGCTTTTATGTTTTTTGCATTATGAAAATCGACTGTTAGCAAATTTTGCACATGTCCAAAAATGATGCGTTCTTTTCGTCCAAAACGGTCTTTTAAGATGTCCATGGCAATTCTGTAATTTTCGTCAGTAAGAGCAAGGCCCTCAATCGCCGTTTTTGCTTCTCCAACAAGAGAAGCCTGCAGGTAGCTAAACTTGGCAACTTCTGGTAACGTCGTTTTGTCAATTATCGCTGAAAATCTATCACAAAACGAAGGCCATTCTGCGAAGTCGCCGCTGAATTTTGATATTTCTATTTTAGGAAGTTGTGGGTGGTCCCACCTTGGCAGAGCCCCAACGATGAT
>NC_088368.1:7242752-7272752 GCF_034508935.2 Berghia stephanieae | reverse complement strand
AATATCAGACTTGTGTTGAGTTTGTATGTTTTATTGAGGAGATGGATACCATATTTTCGTGTGCTAATGCCAACAATTTATATTTTTGACCAGTTTAACATTTAATTCGGCTTTTAAGCATATGGTTCGTTCCGACATAATACCGTTTTGAGACGATGGGAAACGTATAATATAAGTCATACAATTTCAGCTATTATTTTCACAGATAGATCTTGCCCCTAGGCTTGGGTTTGCTCCCAATCTGACGTCAGCATTTTCTATGGCGGAGTCCGTGGTATTCCCGAGGTCCAGGCCCGAGGCAAACAAAATTATGGTCGTTCTCACACACAGCCAATCTCAGGGGTATGGAGACAGGGATTGAAGCCAACGTGGAATGTTTTTTATTATTATTATTATTATTATTATTATTATTATTATTATTATTATTATTATTATTATTATTATTATTATTATTATTATTATTATTATTATTATTATTATTATTATTTTCAATATTATTATTATTATTATTATTATTATTATTATTATTATTATTATTATTATTATTATTATTATTATTATTATTATTATTATTATTATTATTATTATTATTGTTGTTGTTGTCGTTGTTATTATTATTATCATCATCATCATCATCATCATCATCATCATCATAATTATTATTATTACTGGTTATGAAAGTCAACTCAAACCTAGGTCCACGCATTAGGCCCGTGACCAAAGGTTAGGGGAGGAGATAAAATAGTGTTTATCTTTCTTTGACTATATCATATACGTAAAATTGTATGGGGGGGGGGGGGGGGGGGGGGGGGGAGGGGGAGCGAAGTGACCGAGTCGTAAAGGCATTCCACTATAACCGGAAGGTCCCGGGTTCGAGCTCCGCTTCATGCACTTTCATTTCTATCCTTAGGCAAGATTATTAAACCCTATTACTCCACTTGGATAACATGGGTGACTCCTGTTGACATCAGACAACTTGTTTGACGAATTATCTATATTCCTTTGTGGAATGCCTAGGCGACGATATCTTATGATGTCGTGGCGGAAGGGCATAATTATTATTTTTTAAATACCGTATTGACGCAATGGCTCACAAACATAGCGGTCTCTAGAAGGCTTAGCTCACAAATTTATATAATCAACAACATCTTACTTTCCCAGGAACCAAGGAGCCATGAGTTCTTTGGGACTAAAGAGCCAGGGCGTAATGATACGGACTGTCGGTATCGGATCGTCAATCCAACAGAACCTGCTCGATACCATTGCAAGCACGCCTGCGTGCACGTACTCCACCCGATTACAGTCGTATTCGGGTCTTGGATTCGACGATTTTCGATACGCCCCAAGGATATGTAGAGGTAAGTACAATTTTTTTTAATTTTTTTTTTTATAGGTGACCATTCCCTTCAAAGCGGTATCATATCAGGATGTATCAGATGGCGAAAGGAGAATTTAAAGTAATTGTGAAAAATATGTTGTCTGAATCTCGTGAAATGGAAACCCCTGGTCAAACCTGTGGGCGAGTCCAGTGATCGTTATCACAACAGAATTAGATTCAATAGTCTGATGTCACGTCGCCCAGCAACGGCGGCCATCGTGGTTCTAAAAAAAGAAAATCGGTACTTTTTATTATTCGTGCTGGCAAGAACTTTTCATATATCTTGTGATCAGAATGTGTAAAAGTCAAAACATGATCAGATTTATAATGTTTTTTTTCCCCTGGTTACGCTTTTACTTTTATGCTCGTCGGAGAAATAGTTCACAAGGGCGTCCGCCATTGTTCCGACAGTTTAGATCCAGTTACTAAGTTACCATGCGTGGGAAGTGACGTTACGACTGTTGAAGCGTATTCACTGTGTATAATATGATATTGTAAAACATCAAAATGTTCACTCATCCCAGACCGGTCGTTTTTTATATACTGTAAAGAAGAAAAATCCCAAAGTATGGAACTGTAACCGATGACAAAAAATCGGCTTAATGTGACCTTCTTAGTCAAGCGCACACTATCAATATAGTATGCACTTGGCAAAGAAGTTCACAAAATTGCCATCCGGAAGAAAAAGAACCAACACACAAAACTGTGCGTTACATTGCACGTTTTTTGTCTGGTTCATACAGTTTAGTGAGAATTACTCATAAACGTGGATGGATCAATAAACAATAACAAAGACCAGAGTGACGTCAACTTCGATCTATCTAACTATAGATAGTATGCGCTTGGCTGAGAAGCTCATAACATTGACATCCGGAAGTATAATGTACCAACACACAAAACTGTGTGTATCCATGAACGTTTATAGTCGGGTTAATACAGTTCAGTGAGCATTACTCATAAACGCGGATAGCAAAAAACAATAACAAAGACCTGAGTGACGTCATCTGCATACTATCTATAGATCGCTATTACTTTTCTTTTAAAAAAAAAAAACAAAATGTTAAACCCTCTTCTGTTTCAGACCCCTTGAAGTTGGCAGCCGGTTTATTCACATTTCCCTGCGATCACAACGTCTTAGCGAAATTACCGGGGGATGGAAAGGATTATACACTCACGGTAAGTGAGGCCAAAGGTCACATTGGTATTGTATTTATAAACACCACCACAACCTACAACCCCCCTCCCCCCCCAAAAAAAAAAAACAACCACAAAAAAACGCAAAAAGTTAGAACAAAGAAGAAACAAAACTTTATCATCATCACAACATTACAGCAGCAAGTTGTATGTTGATTCGTTAGTACAGATTGTCAATGGTTGTTATCAGTTGTTATTTGTTGTCATCAGTTGTTATTTGTTGTTATGTTTCATGTTGTTATCAGTTGTCATTGTTGTTATCAGTTGTTATTTGTTACTATCAGTTGTCATTTGTTGTTATCAGTTGTTATTTGTTGTTGTCAGTTGTTATTTGCTCTTATCAGTTGTTATTTGTTGTTATAAGTTGTTATTTGTTGTTATCAGTTGTCATTTGTTGTTAATAGTTGTTATTTGTTGTTATCAGTTGTTATATGTTGTTATCAGTTGTCATTTGTTGTTGTCAGTTGTTATTTGCTGTTATCAGTTGTTATTTGTTGTTATCAGTTGTTATTTGTTGTTATTAGTTTTTAGTTGTTGTTATCAGTTGTTATTTGTTGTTATCAGTTGTTATTTGTTGTTATCAGTTGTCATTTGTTGTTGTCAGTTGTTATTCGCTGTTATCAGTTGTTATTTGTTGTTATCAGTTGTTATTTGTTGTTATCAGTTTTTAGTTGTTGTTATCAGTTGTTATATGTTGTTATCAGTTGTCATTTGTTGTTGCCAGTTGTTATTTGCTGTTATCAGTTGTTATTTGTTGTTATCAGTTGTTATTTGTTGTTATCAGTTTTTAGTTGTTGTTATCAGTTGGTATTTGTTGTTATCAGTTGTTATTTGTTGTTATCAGTTTTTAGTTGTTGTTATCAGTTGTTATATGTTGTAATCAGTTGTCATTTGTTGTTGTCAGTTGTTATTTGCTGTTATCGGTTGTTATTTGTTGGTATCAGTTGTCATTTGTTGTTATCAGTTTTTAGTTGTTGTTATCAGTTGGTATTTGTTGTTATCAGTTGTTATTTGTTGTTATCAGTTTTTAGTTGTTGTTATCAGTTGTTATATGTTGTTATCAGTTGTCATTTGTTGTTGTCAGTTGTCATTTGTTGTTATCAGTTGTTATTTGTTGCTATCCGTTGTTATTTGTTGTTATCAGTTGTTATTTGTTGCTATCCGTTGTTATTTGTTGTTATCAGTTGTTATTTGTTGGTATCAGTTGTTATTTGTTGGTATCAGTTGTCATTTGTTGTTATCAGTTGTTATTTCTTGTTATCCGTTGTCATTTGTTGCTATCAGTTGTTATCTGTTGTTATCAGTTGTTATTTGTTACTATCAGTTGTCATTTGTTGTTATCAGTTGTTATTTGTTGTTATCAGTTGTTATTTGTTGCTATCAGTTGTTATCTGTTGTTATCAGTTGTTATTTGTTGTTATCAGTTGTTATTTGTTGCTATCAGTTGTCATTTTTTGTTATCAGTTGTTATTTTTTGTTATAAGTTGTTGTTTGTTGTTATCAGTTGTTATTTGTTGTTTTCTCGTCAAAGATAAATACCAACTCGGCAGTTATGCATGAAAAGTTGGGGCCTAGTTCACCACATGAATATTGACTTTTTAGGCTAGAATCAAAGTATTTTTTGTGTTATCAGTTTTTCTTTTTTGTTATAAGTTGTTGTTTGTTGTTATCAGTTGCTAAATGTTGTTATCTGAACAAATATAAATACCGCACCAGGCTCAGCAATTTATCCTGACGTGTGCACAACATTTTATAAAAAGCCTAAAGATTTGGGAATGTTGTTTACATATCCTAATGAATTTACCCTTAATCCAAACTGCCTATCGTTGTATATCATATTTACTAGATTTGATGTATTAAAGCACTTAACTTAAAAATTAAAAAAAAATAAATAAAAAAATAAAAGAAATATTTAAAAAACCCAAAAAATAAAGACAAAATAACAAAAAAAAAAAAACAACAACAAAAACCCAACAAAAGAAGCAAAAAAAAAAACAAACAAACAAAAGAACAACAAAAAAAAATAAAATAAAAGAAAACAATAACAAAAAAACAAAAACATGACAACAACAAAAAAAGCAACAATAAAAAAGATATTTAACAGTATTTCTTATCGGCGTATAAATCCGTTGTGTATCTGCATGCGCTGATTCGTACTTTAAAAAACAAAACAAAAATAACAAAAAAACACTGAAAAACTTCCATAAAATTCAAAATTTTCTAATTGTAATTTTTTTAAAATATAGACTCTACGCGAAATCATTTGATTCCTGGTTACCCTCTAAAAATCGTCGCCAAATTTCTCACAATAGTGAACAGTCGAGCTTATCCTCTCCTGAAGAAGAAATTTGCTTCAAAGAATATCAGCTTCACTTCCACACAAAATGTGCGCTAGTTTTACTGGTCTATACGACCTGTTGCGAAAATTAATACATAACAGCTGTTTTATCAAATATATGTGACCTCATCGTTTGAAAACGGTATTATGCAGGGGGAATATAGATGGTAAGAGTTGAAATGAAACTCACAATTAAGAAATTCTGGTTACGTACAACCTTTTATCGAGGACATTAGATGAAAAAAAAAACAAATAAACTTTGACCTTTTTTTTTAGAGCAATATCCACTAAACGTGCTCAAAGCGCTTTACAATGGGTCACTGGTCAACAGCAACACTTAACATGTAGGACGAGACATGACGCCTGCTAGATTACATTACAATTTTTTTTCGGACAGAGACAACGCTGTTAACGGCCATGTACTCATTTTACACCTGATTACGGTGAGAGAATGTGTAAAGAGCCTTTTCCAATGACTCAACTATACGCCGAGCGAGGCTCGAACCAAGGACCTTCCGTTCCGACCGAAAGCGAGTGTCATACCACTAGACCACATAGTTTCATCCCGACATACTACCGTTTTGAGGCGGTGGGTCACATGCATCATGTTTTCCGTCTGACAGGTCAGTGTGGGCGATGGTGAGGCCGATCTTCTGGCCTCCTACTCACGCACAGTCCCGACCATGGCAAACAACCAACGATTTAGCCGACTGACGTCATCTGCACAGCCTATTGTGTACAGGACCACCAACGACTCTCGGACTCTTTCCATCAAGATCGACACGGACAGGCCGGGTCAAGGTCAAAACGTGTCAAGGTCGTGTGTTGGAAACATCACCATCGCCGTGGATTTTGCTGGTCCAAAAAGACAAAGTAAATAAATGCAATTCTTAATGTCTTCTTCTTGCTTTGTTTCATTGCCGTTAATTTCTAGCAATTATGCATTACGGGAGGCCTTCCAGCAGGTTCCTCGGACTAAGGGAAACGACTCAAGTATTTCTTTAACTAACCTTAAGAAAACATAAAACCTAGTACCTTTAGATAACCTTAATAGGGAAAAACAAAAACCCTAGGACCTTTACTACGACCTACAACAAACGCTAAGAGAAAAAAATCAAAACACTTGGACCTCGCGCTAACCCAAAGAAAAAAAGAAAAAAAACCCCCAAAAAACAAACAAATATAGGACTGCTCTGCTCTACCTTTCAATACTTCAACAACAATGGAGGTGGAGAATGCTACTAAAAATTGACAAATCGAATAAATAAACGTCTGACAAAAGATCCACGTTGAAAATAGCAATGTAAAGAGAAGCTACATCGAGAACGTTCGGATCGGAAGGTCTTCTATTTTTACATTCTTATCACAACTTAGGAATTCTTTCTTCCTCAAACAGAGACAGTGTCCCAACGCTTTCATTTCATTCTTTCCCTCAACCAGACCAGGGAGAACGCACCACAAATTAATTTATTGTTGTCTTTTTTTCTGACAAAGCGTCTGTTCTGTCCCCGAAGTGCCAATGTTTACTGTTTTCTCAAGTATGTTTTCGCTGCCAATCTTCTGGAAATCCCATATATCGCCGATCTCTCTCTATACCCGATTCATCCGATAACTGCTTACATCTTAAACAAGATGGCGGCGATTAGCCAATGAAAAGGGTAGGTTGTCGAGTCTGTTCTAGTCTGTGGAACGCACACACTTGTTACGATTCTTACGGCATGTGCACCTTTGATTTGTTTCAACTGTGTCTTTGCTTCTTGTTTGTTTTGTTGACGCAAGATTTATATGCAGGTCCGATAACCCAAAGTGTTATGGTCTCATTGCTGTAATGGAGATACTCTCAAATTCAAACCGACGCAAAGTATTTTCCATTACATCAATGTTAAATAAAGCCCACAAGTGCGTTCGATTACCAGACCTGCAAATATGTGCAACTTGATTTTGATACATAACGTCCATTGTTTGTATTATTTAATATCGATTTTTTGCTTATTTTTTTGCCATATTTTAGTTAAGAATCTATAAGACTCTGGAATTATTATATTGCATTTAATTTATTATCCTCGCCCTTGCTAAGACAAAAATGTTTTTGGGGCAAGACTGACCGTAACGTCCTTAACTAGGACATGTAATGTAACGTCATCTTAAAACTTGAGCTGTTATATAGAGCAATATCCATTAAACGTGCTCAAAGCGCTTTACAATAGGTCCCTAGCCAACAGCAACAATGTGCATATAGGACGAGACATGACGCCTGCGAGGCGCTATTACAATTTTTTTCCCTGACAGAGATAACGCTGTTAATAATAGTCAGGTTCTTAATCTACACCTGACTACGGTAAGAGAATGTGAGCAAAGAGCATTTTCTATGGACTCATCTATGCGTCGCTCTGAGCGGGACTTGAACCCAGGACTAGTGCCGCGCCGAGGACTGGTTTCAAGAATCGGTCCCACGGTTCCTAAGCATTTGATGGTTGTCGCCTGGTAATTTGTCGTCATTTCTTTTTTGGTCAATGTCAGGTTTTGATTTTACGCAGGCTACGGACTGACCCGGTTCACCCCCCCCCCCACCCCACCCTTCCTTTCTCCTCTACTCCCCTTCCCCTTAGTCATTCTTTTAAAACTCCTTCTTATCAAGAATAATCAAAATGTATCCTTTTCCGCAGAATGCAATGGGAAATCAACGGACACCCTCCTTTTGTTTGACAAATCCGTAGCTTCCGATCCGACCAACTTTAATCAACTGGTCAACTTTTCAATGCAGTATTTGACCCAGTTTGACATCGGCGCCAATTCAAACCGTGCTGGTGTTGCCATGTTTGATGTGACCACGGATAATTTAATTTGGCTGAAAAATTCCACTAGTCTTCCACAGGTAATTACTAAGATTTTATCAAGTGAATAACCATTTCTCGTGAGGTCTCAGGTTTCAAAGTTTTTGCCATGATGAGGTTCATTTAAATCGATCGACATATGTTTCAGTGAATGACATAATCAGTCGGATGGTAAAAAGGTTAGAACTGAGATTTTGCCAAGTTTAGTTAGAAGGTCAATTTTTTAAATCAAAAATGACTTCTTATCATAAATGATTAAATCAACCCTTTTTATACATATTAAGGAAATATCAAAGCTGAATTTCACTTCGAAATATTTTTTACAGCTAGTCAAGTTTAAAAGTATGAAATTTGAGAAAAGTTGCTAGATACCTTTCCCATACATCTGACCATAACTTCATGAAAAATCACCCGATTTACTGGAAATAAAGATTAACATACTCTAGGGAGCATATTCTGACACCTTCCCACTGATTATGTCAGGCACCGACACACATTTGAAGGTCGCGTTTTCTGACCAAATTTTTAAATATGTGTTTTTCCAGAGAACGGCACTTAACTAGTGGATATATCAGGTTTGATAATACTTTAACTATAATATGTATGAGGTAGAATTTGAATAATTGTGAATAAATAAGTTCATTAACACACTCAATCCTAGAGATTTTTGCTACTTTTCAAAATTGGAAAAAAAATGTATCAAAAATGAGCATGTGCGTAGATAGTTTTATTCAGCTATCATTAACCTGTAAAAATTATCAACATTAGCATTGATACTACGCCTCATAAAAATGTAATAAATAGGCATGGGGTAAAAGTAACCCTAGTAAACTACGGATATAGTCGTTGTTAGGGTTGAGTGAGTTAATGGCCTCCATTTTCAGTGTATTGCAAGGGTCATTGCGCTATAATAATAAATGGCATTTTATAGCGCTTTACCCCGTTGTCACAGGCTCTAAGCGCTTTACAGTGATATAAAACAAAACATATTATAGTGAGACAAGTGTGAAGGAAACGTGATACGAATTCAATTTAACAACAATAAAAATTGAAAATAATATTTCAACATTATGACGTAAAAAGATAAAACTTTAAGCGAGATTTGAACGTTGTCAACGAATCCGAGCATCTCACGTGTGATGGGAGAGAGTTCCAAAAATGGGGGGACGAAAATTGAAAAGACTGTTCACCTATTTTACGCAATGGCTTAGGTTTGACAAGGATTGATTGGTCATTGCTTGACCTCAAGTTTCTATTGGTGACATATATGTTTAGAAGGTCTTTAATATAGGAGGGACTGTTCGTTCTCAGGGATTTGTAGACAACAGTACAAATCTTATTGGCAACTCTTTTTTCCACAGGAAGCCAATGTAACTCACGGAGAAGAAGAGTTGCTGACGGGTATTTTTTGTTATTGCGTACAATGAGCCTGGCTGCGTTATTTTGAGCAACCTGAAGTCTGCTAATTTTGTCTTTAGCTAAATTCGCCCAAAGGGAGTTACAATAGTCCAATTTAGATAAAACAAGGGAATTAATTAAAAGTTCTGCTATATGCTTCGGTATTAAAATACGAATTTTGATTATTCTTTTCATTTCTATGTACATAGATTGTATGGTGTTATTCACGTGGCTTGTCATGGAAAGATCTTTATCAATGATGACGCCAAGGTTTTTTTGCTTTATTTGAAAATTCTATTGTGCAATTTCCGAGAGAAATAGGTGATTTATTTGCCTGTTTAAGGATACTCGGCCTTCCACAGATTAAAATCTCAGTTTTACTATCATTTAATTTTAACTTATTGTGGTACATCCAAGATTTAATCTCATTAAAACAGCTCGTAATTCGTTGTATTAATAACTGTAAATTACTATGGGGTGCTGAATCATTTACTTGTGTATCATCTGCATCTAATATATTGCTTTATTTAGTGATTTAACATCAGGTTATATGAACCCCCCCCCCCCCCCAAAAAAAAAAAAAAAAAAAAAAAAAAAAAAAAAAAAAAAACACACACACACAAAACAAGTTCATCATGTGTTCGTCACCTTACAACTGCCTTGTCTTCTATCAGCACGACTTCTGCTCTGTCCATATTCGCTTAACGTCAAATATTCCCGGAAACTTTAGTCCTGAGACCCCGCACAACATTTAACAATGACTATCCCGCACAAATCTTTGGGCCTCTTCGCTCACGAAGTGCCCGAATTCGCGTCAAAATATGGGACGAAGCCGTTTCGTATATGCTATTTTAAAAAAATAATTACGACGCTGTTTATTGATGAATATGACTGAAAGTTGGCACACAGTTAGAAAAAAGGTCATTTTAGATTATGTCAAGCGACAAAACTCCTGCGATTACCAGAAAACCGTTAAAAATAGATTTTTACTCTTCGGAGTAAAATATTTCTAAAACTACCGGCGTGGAGATTTTGTCCCTGACAAGGTAATACATGAACATTTCTTCTTTTTGGTTGTAAAATTTCATATGAATATGACGAGTACTTTTCCCGTATTTTACAAAACACCATCCTAATTTGCTCTTGAAGTTTCAATCTTTTAATCCACTTATTACGCAAGATACAACCAAAGGTCTAAAAAAAATGCCGAAAAAGCATCCCATATTTTCGCGTTTTTTTCCTCTTTGCGGGTCATCCAAATAAATGACATCTTTGAAACTGCATAACTTGTTTATTTATGAATGGATTGTCAGATTTCAAAAACATTTTTACTCCGTGGAGATAGGGCTTTGATTTTAGACAAAAATTTTCCTCATAAAGAGAAAAAAAATTTTTTTTCATAGTCATTGCTGCAACATTGCTTGACTTCATTCACATGATGGTAGCAATAAGCCATTGCTGTTTTTGTGGTCCTATTTCTTCTTATATATTTCTTTTAATGATTAGAGAAAATACTTTTATGTCAAGTTATATGAAACTTTCATATTTCAGATGTTGACAGCCATTCGACAGTTGACCCCACCTCCCGCAGCCTCTCCTCCCAAAGACAGTAGCCTAGGAGCTGCCCTAAAATGGGCCAGGGAAGTTGGGCTTTCCTACCAGCATGGAGCACGTCCTGACTCCAGTAAGTCCATTGTCATATTTACGTCAGGACATCCGTCAACTGCTGACTCTGTCGTCGCCAAGATGGAGGTATGTAGTACTTTATATATATATATATATATATATATATATATATATATATATATATATATATATATATATATATATATAAACATTATGGTAAATATTAAAAGAATATATATATTATATATATATATATATATATATATATATATATATATATATTCTTTTAATATTTACCACAATGTTTGAGACAGTCTACATTAATGTTTCAGGCCCAATTAGCCATCGTCAGGACTGTGTGTTACATGAGTTGTCGAGCACTTTTCGTACCATATTTGTATCCAACACGATTATATATATATATATATATATATATATATATATATATATATATATATATATATATATATATATATATATATTATTTGTTTTATCTTGACCCTTTACAGTAAAGTCATGTTATTCGTTTACAGTGTGTAAACATTTCTCGAATGTTACGCACGCCCAGCGCTACACTTTTGGATATCGAAAATAGAATGGATGGAGAAATTGAAATTGGTGAGCAATGTATATTTATTTGGTGCACGAAAGGTGCCAAGTTCGACTATCAGCCTCGCTGTGTGACCTTGAGTAAGTCAGGTCGCACTAGCTCACTTTATGGCACTACACTGAAGCTGGCGGCTGGGTTTTTCCCTTGGAATAAACCCTAAACACAAATTTCCCTGTGGGAATCGATACAGGGATTTTTTAAAATTTGGATTATGAGACCTAAATATAAGTGCGTTGTATTAGACTCATTATATCAATTCTGCAGGCTCAACTATGCCAAGCAAACGGCATCCGTGTTATTCTCGTGGCAATAGACAAAACATTCGACGATGCGGCCTTGACCTCGATCACATCATCCCCACAAAGAGTCCTCAAGGTCACAGACGTGACACGGATTAACCAAAACATCCAAGCTGTGACCAACGCCACTTGTGGAAGTAAGTATGATTTAGGACATAGGCTGATAAAAAAGGGGAATGTGTGGCTTGCCATTTTCATTTGTGCAAAATGGCCGCCACAACACATGTACGAAGCTGCGTATGGAAAACTGTAGGAGTATGATCAAGGTTAAAAAAGTAATGAAAGTTATTTTCTTTTCGTCCTCTTCTTTTCCTTTTTCTCTCCCTTCCTTCCTTCCTTCCTTCCTCCTAAACCTCCCCCCTTATCTTCAGACTTCCGTTCCACCTCCTCCACTTTCACTGCTGAAAAATTCTCCATCCGCCCTACCATGGTACTGATAATACAACCATTATCAATCTCCCACAGGTGTGTCTGTAAAATGTGTTGAGAACGGAGTAACCAGAGACTGTTCGGCTGGCGATCTCGTCAACAGTCAATATGGACAAATTGTCGTCGGAGGTAAGGGTGTGGCGTATCCTTATTTACAGGTCTGATAACCCAAATTGTTATGGTCTCGTTGTTGTAATGGAAATATTCTCAAAGCAACGAAAAATGTCAATTCCGACAATGCTAAACCAAGCCTCTAATTGCGTTCGGCTATCAGACCTGCATATATGTGCATGCCGTCAGGGTGATATTGAAAAAAAAAGAAAAAGAAATGGCATCCATATTCATACTGCGTATTTACATTCATCCTAATTACATAAAATTAGTCAAGGCAGAAATTAAATCGTTCTTTGTATAACTGGATCTTTATCTAATTAAAATTATAAGGGGAATAACGGTGCATAGTTAAATACGTCTGGGTTTTCCATAAATTCGGTTCAAACATGTTCGTTATAAATGCCTTTTACTTTATGCCATTCTTCTTCCGTAGAGTATGTCGAACAAAAGCTATGTTTGATAATGTAACATTTGCCTGTCTGGCCTTTAAAAAAATGATTATGCCTGTACTCTCACAGTATATATTACCGCTATATAGATAGTATGCGCTTGGCTAAGAAGCTCACAACATTGCCATCCGGAAGTATAACGGACCAACACACAAAACTATGTGTAACCATAACCTTTTATAATTTCGGTTAATACAGTTAAGTGAGAATTAGTCATAAACGTGAATGGCAAGAAACAATATCAAAGACCCGAGTGACGTCAACTTCATTCTCTCTATATACTCAACTGCATCTGGGTTAAATGCAGACCTGCCTATTATTACGAAAAACGTGTAGAATTACGAAATTTTGGTTCCCGTTTCAGAACTTCACGGGTACCCCTAAGGACTAACCCACACTGGAGACTGCCGTCCTCTGCCGTCTTCCGGATAAAGACGTCGGGCACGGACAAAATACTAAGCATAAAGAGAAGAGCCGCTAGACCTACCCAAACCAGGCTCGAATAAAAAAAACGGCAGAGAACGTCGGGTGATTGGTATGGGTAGGTCTTGGGGCTCTTCTCTTTATTCTTAGCATTTTGTCCGTGCCCGACGTCTTTATCCGGAAGACGGCAGAGGACGGCAGTGTCGGGTCGTCGGATTCAGTCTCCGGTGTGGTTAGCCCTAAGTCAGACTAAATAATTTTAAGGATTTTGAAGTGTTATTTAATCCTTCTGATGGTAAATTGTAGTTCTAAATAAAAATGTGAAATTGAATGTAAGCTTCAATTTAATATACGAAAGTAGATAAAATGTACGTTTCGGGTTTCCCCTTTATCAACGAAACAGGATGAATGAAACACTACAGACGACTGAGAGAATGTGGTTGTCAACAACCCCACTACCACATTATCTCTTTCGTCTGTAGTGTTTCATTCATCGTGTTTTGTTGATAAAGGGGAAACCCGAAACGTCCATTTTATCTGTTTTCGTATATTAAATTGAAGATTACATTCAATTTCACATTGTTATTTATTTCTTCGAGCTTCGAGCAGCAACATTTACAATGGTTGTTCTACAACTATAACGACTCCAAGTTTTGTCTCTAGAAAACTAAGTAGGCAGGTCTGGTTAAATATAACCCATCGTCTCAAAACAGTATTAAGTCCGGGTGGACTTGATACTTAAAAAATCTCAAAATTTTAGCTTAACTTATACGAATTAAGAAACGAGGGGGCAGCGTGGCTCAGCGATACGGTCTTTGCTTCGTACCCAAAAGGTACCGAGTTTGACAACCTCCTCGTAATTTGGCCTTGAGCAAGTCACCTCGCCCTAGCTCACTTTGCGGCGCTGCAATGCGGCTGACGCTTGGGTTATTCCAGTCTTCCCTTGGGGATGAATACTTGGAATTTAATTATTTTATTTTTATGTTATTAAAGATAAATGCCTGATTTCAGAGGAGCTAGGTTTGTTTCTTTTACTTAAAAAAAAAACAACAACAAAAAAAAACTTCCTCATTCTTATTAAACAGTGTGTGGTCTTGTGGCATGACTTTCGCCTTTGGAAGGTCCTGGGTTCGAGTCCCGTATCGAAGATGCATAGTTGAGTCCTTGGAAAAGGCTTTTTATCTCACATTCTCTCACCCTACCCAGGTGTAAAATGAGTACATGGCAGTTAACCTCATACGTTAAGTGTAGCTTTTGGCTGGGGACCATTTTGTAAAGAGCTTTGAGCACGTTTAGTAGATATTGGGCTATATCAAAACTCAAGTTTTGTTTTTTAAAACTCAAGGGGCAGCGTGGCTCAGCGGTACGGTCTTTGCTTCGTACTCGAAATGTACCGGGTTCGATCACCCGCCGCTGCGCTGTGTGGCCTTGAGCAAGTCACCTCGCCCTAGCTCAATTTGCGGCGCTGCACTGCGGCTGACGCCTGGGTTATTCCAGTCTTCCCTTGGAATAGACCCAAGAGACAAATTTCCCCAATGGGATGAATAAATTGAATTTTACTTTTATTTTCTTATCTTATTTTATTTTAATTTACTTCATCTAGTTTGTTCCTACCTAATAATTCTAGCCTCGCCGTGATCTATTTATTTCATTCGAACATTCGTCCATTCCAGATCGTGATCTGACAGCCAATCCCTGTCAGTTGCCTTCCATCCCTGGCCTCCCAGAAATCACCCGATTTCCACATCCTACCAAGAAGGACAGATTCCTCATCTGCGATCACAAGCATCAGGCCTACGTGGTCCTGTGTCCCTGGGGACAAATCTACGACCCTAATGCCAAGGAGTGTGAAGCCCCGCCTTCCACTGTGGCTCCACCCCCTACGACAACTATGACACGCCCTTTTGTTGTCACGGCTTCCTCTGCAACGACTACAGGTAAATAAGAATATTTGTTGAAAAAAAAGAATGAGTGAATGTAATGTCCTTTTTATTTTTGTTTGTTAAAAAATTTATTATATTTATTTATATTTTTTATTTATTATTTATTATTATTATTATTATTATTATTATTATTATTATTATTAATTATTATTATTATTATTTATTATTATTATTATTATTATTATTATTATTATTATTATTATTATTATTATTATTATTTTATTATTATTATTATTAATTATTATTTTATTATTATATTATTTTAATCCGTGTCTAGTCGTGAAGAAATTTGCTGTCAGCGGAGATTGTTTTCAACTTCATAAACGAATTTGTTTTTACCCATCATCAATATTCTCTTGTATGATCTCCATAGCCGATTTACCATTCATTGTCACAAACTCGTATAGATATTACTTTTTGCTTTATTCTCTTGGTGCTTCGGTTGCACATATGGCTGACACAGTAGATCTCCGACCATCACTGCGGCTATGTGGTCTTGTGGTATGACACTCGCTTTCGGATCGGAAGGTCCTTGGTCACAAAAGAGAACACATTGTGAGTTGTATTCAACAGTTCAACCAAAGGGATCACTTGTTTCCTTGACCACTACTAAAGACAACTCACTAGGCGTGTTTTTGAAGTATCCGACATGGCTTGGATTAGACTGGTATGTTTGTGTCCTGCGTAGCATACGTAAAAGTTGCCACGGTCAAAATGATCAAGGAGAGCATTGGTCTTTCTTTGTGTGGTCTTAGTAGATGTTCATAGAGATCTTTGGAAGATCACAGTACCCTTCTTAGGTGTGCAGTTGGAAGCATCAGATGTTTTCTTCGGATTTTGTCAAGCCAAGTCGCAGTTATACAGAAGTACGGTCTTTACAAAGCACGGTACAGTTTTCAGTTTGGTTTTTCTCTTATATTGCACCTCTAACTATTGTGAGTTTACTGAGTGCGGCGCTATTTTGATAGCATAGATCTTCTTTTCATCTGGGTCTCAAGTTGTAGACGACTTTCTTTGTTCCTTATTACATTCCATTTTGTTCCTCATATTGTTGTAAATTCGTGTTTATTCATTGATTGAGGTTTATCAGTTTTATGAGGTATTTTGTATGATGTCTATATTTGATGGTTTGATCAATAAATCGACATCATCTGATAGCGATTCTTAATTGATCTCAAATGAGTCTTGTTTTATGACTTTCGACTTTTAGCGTGTTCTAAGTATATTGTGAAAGAACGCTAGATATTCTTGCGATTACTTTAATTTGTGATTGATCTAAATAGATTTATAGCAAGACTGATTTGAGTCATGTTTTTTAGTATTTTACATTACCAGATTCATAGTTTTTCATTATTATTTTAATTAGTTTTATTAAACTTAGAGTCATTAAGCGATTTTGTCAGGTGGGTGCTTCATCAGTTTTTAAAAGTTTATATTTTGGCTAAAAGTGAATTTGTGACCCATCGCCTGACAACGGTATTATATGTTGGGTTGATTAGGCTACGATGATTAAAATAGATTTTTTTTTATAGCCAAGAACATCCGACTTGGGGTGAGTTTTCATGTTTTATTGAGGAGAATAATATTTTATATTTTTTCTTATAATTCTTAACTTCTTAAATTTGACTATTTAATTTATCTGGTTCATCCCGACGTAATACCCTTTTGAGAGGACAGGCCACAATTGTGGGAAAAACATTGTTTGGTAGACACGATGGTGTAGTTAAAATTTAGTCTAGATACGTTGTCTTGTTTATTATTATTTTATTTTTCCTATTTCTTTTTTCTTATTTCGATATCTCACAACGTCATGTTATATAAAACTGACCATTTTTTGGGTATAATTTCTGACCCGAATCAGCCACATCAACGTCACGTTCGACCACGCCCACTACCACAGCCACGCCCATCAGTCAGATAATTAAGGACAGGTGTACTTACAACAACATACTGGTTGGTTACAGACTTCACGAATATCCAGGAAACAGGTGAGTTTACGTAAAGAAAATTGGTACTTTTTATTCTTCATGCTGGCTAGAACTTTTTCACATATCATGTGATCAGAATGTATAAAAGTCAAATCATGATCCGATTTATAAAGATTTTCTCCTGTGGATACACTTTTATGCTCGTCGGAGAAGTATTTCTTAAGGGCGTCCGCCATTGTTCCGATATTTTAGAACCAGTTACTAAGTTACTATACGTCATTAGTAACTGGCTCTAAACTATCGGAACAAAGACGGCCGGCCTTATGAAATTCTTCTCCAACGAGCATAAAAGTGTATCCAGAGGAAAAAAAACCCATTTAAAACATGATCATGTTTTGACTTTTGTACATTTTGATGATCACATAACATGTGAAAAAGTTATAGCCAGCATGAAGAATAAAGAGTACCGATTTTCTTTGTTTAGAGCCAAGCTGCTCGTTGCTGGGCGGACGTGCCATCAGACTATTGAATCCAATTACCACAACTTCAAATAAATGTTTTTAACATAGTCCTGATGCTGGCCTTACAGACCTGAAACATCAATGAAGACTAACACCGTGGTATTTATCTTAACTAACTCAACCCCAACATCGACTATATCCGTAGTTAACCGGGTTGCTTTTACCCCACATGCTTATCTATTACATTTTTCTGAGACAAATTATAGGCGTAAAATTAAAGCTATTTTTTTTCAGTTTTTGCGTGTGAATGGTAGTTGAAAAAAAATATATGCACATGCTCATTTTTAATACCTTTTTTTCCCCCAATTTTGAAAAGTAGCATAAAAACACTAGGATTGAGTGAGTTAATATACCATTCAAGACAATATTTTCTCCTTTTTACCACAACAATAGTTATTATCAACACTGTACCGCCATCCTCCACCACACCTTTACCCCATCACCACCACCACCACCATCCTCACCATCGTTATCGACGTCTTCAGTATACATAATCACCAGCATAATCATATTTTTAATTATATAATTTCTTCCAGAAATCTTTACATCAACTGCTCACTTCAAGCAGGTCAAGGACAGGTCATCGCATGCCCCCAAGGTCAATGGTGGGTTCAAATCGCACGTAAGTGTGCTTACACTTGCCCTATCGTGGACAGAAGTAAAGGTAAGAAAATCGAATTTGGAAACTTTCGATATCCAGATTTTTATATGATTTCGGTATAACCGGCATAGTTTCTTAACCAATAAACCATACTTAATTAATCTTGGCAAGTAATAACTTAAGGTCCTGTTCAAGTTGCATGTAAATTTTCGTATATTTCTGATGGCTACTTCGTAGTAAAATAGCGTCATATTTTTTTCAAGTTTATTATTCCTCACACCTATATATATATATATATATATATATATATATATATATATATATATATATATATATATATGTATATATACATTTAATAAATAGATAAGTGATAACCTATATTTTTATTTATCCACAATTAAATTAGTTCTTCTTCTTCTTCTAGGTTCCATGCCTGGTCCAGGCTTCGGATACTGCATGAATTATCTCTCTCCATTCCTCCCTGTCTCTTGCCTTTTCAAACAGCTCTTGGATTGTTAGGCTGGTGAAGCCCTTCAGTTGGTCTATGAGTGTTTTTCTTTGTCTCCCCCGGGCGCGTTTACCAGGTATTTTTCCACAACTTGCCAGGTATTCATTCTTATCTTTCCTTACTATGTGTCCGAAAAAGGATAGTTGTCGATCCACTATTAAGGGCATTAGTTTCCTTTGTTGGTATGTTTGTTTTAGCACTTCTTCGTTCGTTTTGTGTGCAGTATACGATATTCTCTGCATCCTTCTCAAGCACCACATTTCAAAAGCTTCAATGTTCTTTTGTGTTTCTGCATTTGTAGTCCAGCTTTCGCATCCGTATAACAAGATTGGCCACACGTAGCACTTCAAGACTCGGAATCTAATCCCGAACGACATCTGTTTGTTTTTCAAAATGTTTCCCAGGTCCATGAAGGCCTGTTTGGCTTGAGTTATTCTTGCTCGTATGTCTCGGTTACATCTTCCATCTGTTGTCACTATTGAACCTAGGTATTTAAAACTTTCTACGTTGGTAAGTTGCTCGCCGTGAATCGTTATATTGCAGGTGTTGTTGTTTTCGGGGTTTTTCTGTATTACCATGCATTCCGTTTTGGTGATATTCACTTCCATTCCCTTGGCTTCACTATCTACTACCACTTTGTCAACAATCTTTTGAAGTTGGATTTCTGATGTTGCAATGAGTACCGTATCGTCTGCGTATCTTATATTATTTATGTTGTGACCTCCCACTTTTATTCCCTCCATATTATTTATGCCCCTCATGATTGTTTCTTGGTATAGATTAAACAGATCTGGTGAGGCAACACACCCTTGACGGACTCCTTTCTTAATAGGAATGGAATTTCCTGTAGAGTTTCCGATTTTGATAGATGCCTGCTGGGTGTAGTATAATGTTTGCATGAGTCTGAGGTCTTTCTCATCAGCGCCAATGGAGTGCAGTTGTTTTAGTATTTCTTCGTGGCGTACTCTATCAAAAGCTTTTTTGTAGTCGACAAAACAGAGGTATAGTGGGGTCTGAACCTGTATAGCTCTTTCACTTAAAACACGGAGGAGGTATATTGCGTTCCTTGTCCCTCTGTCAGGTTGGAATCCATATTGTTCTTCTGCGATTTCGGGGTTAATCTTATTCCTTAGCCTGTTGATAATTATACGCAACAGTATTTTGTTGATGTGGCTTATTAAACTTATAGTTCTAAAATTTTCGCATCTGACTGCACCTGCTTTCTTTGGTATTGCTATGAAAATAGAGTTACAGAGATCTTCTGGAATTTTCCCAGTATTGTATATATTGTTGAATAATATGTGAAGTTCATCAATTGCTAGATCTCCTAGGCTTTTTAATACCTCTACAGATATTTCATCAGGGCCTGTTGCTTTACCATCCCTCATTCGTTCCATGGCATGTTCAATTTCACTTTTGGTGATGTTTGGTCCGCTTTAGTTATATTAGTTATACAAACTTGAATTACAAGACAATAAATAACCGTCATAAAAGATCATAGTTAAATAAGTTTATAAAGTTTGTTGCGAATAATGTAATATCCATTAAGTCGTCCCAAACTATTGCGTATAGTTGCTCTCACTAGCCTCAGGTGTAAAATGAGTACCTGGCCGTTAACAGCGTTGTCTATGTCGGAAAAATTGTAATATCACCTAACAGGTGTTCTATATATCACGTGTTGCTGATGGTCAGGCACCCTTTGCAAAGCGCTTTGAGCACGTTTAGTGGATATTGCACTGTATAAAAGCTCAATTTTTTTTTCATTTTTCATCCAGCACTGGTAGATTGCAGCATACAGAACCCTTGTGACGGTCCTCTCCTCTACTACCCGCACACGAAGGACCCCAGCAAGTACCTGCAATGTAACCCCCGCAAGGAGGCGCTAGTGATGTCGTGCCCTCCTTATCAAGTGTTTAAAGTACAACTGGCATCATGTGACCTTCCATAAATAAAACAAAAAAGATATCAACATCATTTTATGTGACCCAATTTCTCAAAATGGTATTTAGTTGTAATGAACTAAATTATATAAAAAGATGAAGAAAATAGAGTTTAACTAGTTAACTGTCGTGAGTTGTCTGTCCCTAGAGGTGGCCCCAAGAAGAAAAGCAGCAGCTGACAGAACCAGGTGGAGATCCGTTGCATCGCCTCAAGTGCGGCTATGTGGTCTTGTGGTATGACACTCGCTTTTGGACCGGAAGGTCCTGGGTTCGAGTCTCGCTCGGTGCATAGTTGAGTCATTGGATAAAAAAGCTCTTTACTCGAATTCTCTCACTGTACTCAGGTGTAAAATGAGTACCTGGCCGTTAACATAGTTGTCTCTGTCGGGAAAAAAATGTAATAGCGCCTAACAGGCGTCATGTCTCGTACGTGTTGCTGTTGGCTAGGGACCCCCTGTAAAGTGCTTTGAGTATGTTTAGTGGATATTGCTCTATATAAATGCTCTAGTCCTATTTTTTAAAGTGCCAACAGGCCCGGAGAGGATTGAGGGAGTTAACTGCCGTATTCTGGAAAGACAAGTATTCAGAAATTTGGCCAAATAACTCGTCCTTCAAATATCGATCGATTTAAATGACTCTCATCTTGGTAAAAACCCTCAAACCTGAGACCACATGAGGTCTCATGTTTAAGAGATTTTGCCATGATGAGAGTCATTTAAATAGATCGATATTTGGAGGACGAGTTTTCTGGCCAAGTTTTTAATTACGAGTTTGTTTTTATCCAGAGTACGGCTGTTAAATGGTTTAGGCCAATGAGATCAGAGGTAGAAAAAGTCAAATCATTTTCAAGTTTAAGAAACAAAAAAAAACTCAATCTCTCAATTAAAGTATTTTTTTTTATAAGCTGGAATTTATAAGAGGAGCTTAAAATTCTATTTATGCATCACTTTCATCCCAATATTATACCGTTTTGGGATAAATGGTCACATAATAATGTCTAAAGACTATTAAAAAATATAATAACACGATTGTACAATTATTGTATACGATTTACTCAATTTTCTTATGTTTAATTTTAAAAAGTGAAGCTAAATTTCAATAAAGAAGAAACCTGAAACGCTCTGTTTCATCTGTGTTTTTTCTTTCTTACTGAAAAGATTAAGTATTAAATGAATGAAGTTGACATCAATCACAACGCGATGTTATAGATAGAATGAAGTTGACGTCACTCGGGTCTTTGCTATTGTTTTTTATTTTTGTTGTTGTCATCTACGTTTATGAGTAATTCTCACTAAACTGTATCAACCAGACTATAAACGTTCATGGTTACACACAGTTTTGTGTTGTAAGTCCGATATACTTCCGGATGGAAATGTTGTGAGCTTCTTAGCCAAGCGCATACTATCTATTGCTTTTAGACCTCCAGTTGATTGATTAGTTATTAAATTATCTCAAACTATAAAGGTTTACGATTACACATAGCTTTGTTTGTTTTTGTTTTGTTTTGTTTTTAAGGGTTTTACGGCGCTTGCAACACATTTAGGTCATATCAGCGCTAGTAAAAAGGAAGAAAATTGGATAGTAAAAACATTCTAGATGTACAATTAAAGGACTTGAAGAACAAGTAAGACAAGGGGAAAACGTTCAAATGGGGAACAGATGTAGATTCCGAGAGCACACTATCAATGTACTTAGTTTGAGGTCACCTAAATGTCTCATCCAGACACCAGCACGTCCCCAATGCACTCAAATGTTTACAAATCATATTTTAAGAATAAACCAAAATAACTACACAACAGAGAGATGATTTACAAGGAAAAAAATATCATCTCCCAAAAATAATTATACATTTGACTGTTTCCCTCTCAACCAGGGTATCCGATTAGGGCCAGGACAAAACCAAGTAATCTCATTCCAAGACAAAGACAGAAAGCAATTTGGAAAACAGATATAGGGGGATAGAAGACACAGTAGGTACCTCCCTACCCTCTATGGGAGGTCAGGAACCCCACCCAGGGCATAGCTTTGTGTATTGTTATGAATCTAGGTGTCCTAATTAGGAGGTCTGATAACCGAACGCATTATGACTTATGACTCTTGGTTCCTGGAGGAGCATAGGGCCCCAACATCACTCTTCCATCTTCTTATGTCCTTGGCACAGACTTTTGCCTCACTCCAGGTAAGATTGGAGACGCACAAATCTTGGTGAAGGCTTTTCCTCCAAGTCTGTTTTGGACGACCCCGTTTCCTCTTGCCCCGTGGGTTCCATTCGAGAGCCTGCTTGGTTATATTGCAGGGCTCTTTCCGGAGGGTATGGCCAACCCATCCCCACTTTCTGTGTCTGACCTGGATATCCATTTTCTCTTGGTTTGTTCTTGTCCAAAGGTCAGCATTTGGCACTTTGTCAAATGCTCAGGTTGAAATAGTTTGAACGCAATTGGATTCAGTAGTCTGATGTCACGCGCCCGGCCATCTTGGTTCTACTAAACAAAGAAAATCATTACTTTTTATTCTTCATACTGGCTAGAACTTTTCATTCCCTTTTCATATGCCTTGTGATCAGAATGGGTAAAAGTCAAAACATGATCAAATTGATGGGGGTTTTTTTCCCTCTGGATACGCTTTTATGCTCGCCGGAGAAATATTTCATGGCGTCCGCCATTGTTCCGATAGTTTAGAGCCAATGTTACTAAGTTACCATGCGTCATTAGGAAGGAAGTGACGTTACGACTGTTGAAGACTATTATGGCCCTGATTTAACATTGTTGTAATGGCTAATATTTTACATCGGTTTGAGAGTATTTCTATTTACAACAATGGGAACATAACACTTTGGGTTATCAGACCTGTAAATAAGTACAAGTAGATTCGAATGATCTGGCGAACAAAATTGGTGAGTATTTTACTTAAAGGGTGTCAACGGTAAAATTCATGTTCATAGAAACTGTTTTCATCAGCAATGGGAGATAACCATTGGTAAAATTGTTTGCAGATTGAATTTCATCATTGCTCTCCCTTTGAGCAAATGTGATCCTATTAAAAATGATGACGATGATGATGTGATGGTGGTGATGATGATGATGATGATGATGATGATGACGATGACGATGACGATGACGATGATGATGATGATGATGATGATGATGATGTTAATTATAATTATAATAATAATAATGATTATAATAATAATCATGATAATAATAAAATAATGATGATAATAATAATAATAATAATATATAATAATAATAATAATAATAATAATAATAATAATAATAATAATAATAATAATAATAATAATAATAATAATAATAATAATAATAATAATAATAATAATAACAATAGATCATTATTGTCGATAGATACAATTTGGCATTCAGTTTAACAATTCAATAACATAGAGAGAAAGATAAAGGGAGTAACTGTGACTCATAAGTAAGAGAACTATACAAAGTTTGTTTTATGTTGTTCCCTTATTTATGAGTTAGTTTGTTTGCGTGTTCTCTTATTAGTATAGGAGTTAGTTTGTTTTGCGTTGTTCTCTTATTTATGAGTTAGTTTGTTTTGTGTTGTTCCCTTATTTATGAGTTAGTTTGTTTTGTGTTGTTCCCTTATTTATGAGTTAGTTTGTTTTGTGTTGTTCCCTTATTTATGAGTTAATTTGTTTTGTGTTTTTCCCTTATTTATGAGTTAGTTTGTTTTTTGTTTTTCCCTTATTTATGAGTTAGTTTGTTTTTTGTTTTTCCCTTATTTATGAGTTAATTTGTTTTGTGTTTTCCCCTTATTTATGAGTTAGTTTGTTTTGTGTTTTTCCCTTATTTATGAGTAAATTTGTTTTGTGTTTTTCCCTTATTTATGAGTTAGTTTGTTTTGTGTTTTTCCCTTATTTATGAGTTAATTTGTTTTGTGTTTTTCCTTATTTATGAGTATTGTTTGTGTTTTCCCTTATTTATGAGTTAGTTTTGTGTTTTCCTATTATGAGTATTTGTTTTGTGTTTTTCCCTTATTTATGAGTTAGTTTGTTTTGTGTTGTTCCCTTATTTATGAGTCAATTTGTTTTGTGCTGTTCCCTTATTTATGAGTTAATTTGTTTTGTGTTGTTCCCTTATTTATGAGTTAATTTGTTTTGTGTTTTTCCCTTATTTAGGAGTTAATTTGTTTTGTGTTTTTCCCTTATTTATGAGTTAATTTGTTTTGTGTTTTTCCCTTATTTATGAGTTAATTTGTTTTGTGTTTTTCCCTTATTTATGAGTCACATTTACTCCCTTTATCGTTCTCTCCATTTTTTGACTCATTTAGCCACCTCTAGTTTTTGGTTTTCCATAACATGACAAGATAACGATTATAATATGCATAGATGAAATACACCCAGCAAACAGGCATTTCTCTTGTTCCGTAGACTGATTTGGTTAGAGTAAGGATAGATAGTATGCACTTGGCTAAGGAATTCACAACATTGCCATCCGGAAATATAACGGACCAAAAAACAAAACTGTGTGTAACCCATGAACGTTTATAGTCTGGTTGATACAGTTTAGTGAGCATTACTCATAAATGCGGATAACAATAATAAATACCAGAGTGACGTCAACTTCATTCTATCTATAGAAATTTCAAATTAAGAAAATAGGGAGCAGGCAACAGTGTAAGATAAAGATCTGAACAAATGTGTATGAAAGGTGCCGGAAATAGATTATGATGATGCACGTCTGACCAGGAATCAGAAGGTCTAAGGTTCGATCCCCAGTCGAGGTAGATTGTTTTTTGGGGATGTTTTTTTTCTTGTATTTTTCGTTCTTGCTTTTGTCTGGAACCTTTCATACACACTTGTTCAGATTGTTTTTCTTACAGTAAGTATAGATAGAATGAAGTTGACGTCACTCGGGTTTTTGTTATTGTTTTTTGCCATCCACGTTTATGAGTAATTTTCACATAACTATATTATCCAGACTATAAAAGTTCATGGTTACACAGAGTTTTGTGTGTTGGTCCGTTATACTTCCGGATTGCAATGTTTTGAGCATCTTAGCCAAGCGCATACTATCTATAGAACATTATTTCTATTTAAATGAAATGAGTCTCGTCAATCGAAATCAAATTATCATCAATTTTAATTATCACGGTGTCTCGTTCTAATCGCTTTCACGATAATTGAGTTATCATTTATGATTAGTAGAAATTATCATAATTAATTAATTATTCGACGTTGTTATCTCACTCGAATCAGGTGAGAATGAGTATCTTGCTAATAGGGAATGGCAGATATTGTAAAAGAGTAAACGAAGTACCAAGCGGCGATGTAGACTTGTGGTACGATACTCGCCTTCTGATCCGAAGGTCATGGGTTCGAGCCTCGTTCTGAACAGCGCAAAGTTGAGTCCTTTTGTTGAGATTTTAACTCACATTCTATCGTCGTCGTAAAATGAGTACCTGGACTTTAACAGCGTTGTCTCTGTCAGAAAAAAAATGTAATATCGACTAACAGGTCAAGGTTTTAGAGTTTTTTTTGCGAAAATGGGGGTCACTTAAGGGTATTTTACTCAACTATGCGCGAGCGAGGCTCGAATCCAAGATCTTCCGATCCGAAAGCAAGTGTCATACCACAAGACCACACAGTCGCACCAGTTAACTGGTAAAGAGGTAAGAGTAAAATTTCACTTTTTCAATTTCACGATATTCCATCAACGATGATGTAGCTGCTTTTACCGTAGCCATCGTAAAGTTATGACCTGACACTGACCAAAAAATGACGTCAAAAGACCAGTCTTTTGCCACAAAAGAAAACAAATCGTGAGTTGTATGCAATAGTTCCACCAGTGAAATAACTTGTTTCTTTGAGCTCTACTAACGACAACTCACTAGACGCTACACAAACCTAAAAAAAAAATGACGTCAAACTACCAGTCCGAGATTGTTCTAGTGTTAGGCTATATGTTAACGATGGCTACGCTTTAACTGACCAAGAAAAGGTGTGATAGATATTCGAAAAAAGTGTGTTTCGACGTAGGCATAATCTGCAGGTCTGATTACCGAATCCAATTATGGGCTTGATTTAACATTGTTGTATGTGTATGTAATGGAGACACTATTTTGGGTTGTTTTGAGAGCACAGCAACAACAACCCAAAACAATTTGGGTTATCAGACCAGCTAATTATAACTACACGTCGGTGTGCCTGAAGCCTTATCAGACATTGCAGAATGAAAACAACAACAACAACAACAACAACAACAAAAACAAAACAAAACAAAAACAAAACAACCCCCTCAACCCCTCTCTCCCCTCCCCCATCACAAAAAAAAAAAAGAAAGAAAATTCATCCAAAAATATCAGCCTGCGTCGACTGGTACTGTTTCAATATACCTATAGAAGGAACGAAGTTGACGTCCCTCGGCTCTTTCTTATCATTTTTAGCCAGCCATTTTGGTGATTAGTTCTCATTGAATTCTATCAATAAGACGATGCGATAAGCGTTTAAGGTAACACATAGATTGATAGATGTTGTGAGTATTCTACCTAAAACCATAACACCAGTACCTTTTCAGATTTTACTGATAAAACAACCTGCAGAAATTTCGGCCAAAAGGAAATGTTATTTTATAATATTTATTTATGAAATTGATTATGATGATATTTTGCTGGTCAATAGATTTTTAAAAATTGAGCTTTTATATAGAGCAATATCCACTAGACGTGCTCAAAGCGCTTTATAAGGGGCCCCAGGCCAGCAGAAACATTAGACATTTAGAACGGGACATGACGCCTGTTAGGCGATATTACATTTTTTTTCAGACAGAGACGCCAGGTACTCCTTTTACACCTGAGTACGTTGAGAGAATGTGAGTAAAGAGTCTTCCCCAAGGACTCAACTATGCGCCGAGAAAAGAATGCATTTCTTATTTTCTCAGGTTTAAAAGCTTAATTAGAAAATTGGCGGTTATCTTGAACTATTTAGGAGATTACGCAACTTTCTGGCCAAATTATTTATAGAGAGATGTTTTGTTGTCGTACAGCACATTTATCCATACATGGCGACAACTGCACTCAATAATTAATGAAAATTAAATATAAATTTTCATGAAATTCCAAGACTAATTATTTAATTATGTTTGAAATAAACTTACTATCTTATCGTGTTACATACCTTGTAATAGGGGACCTGATTCAGTTAGTTCGTCTGTATAGAATACGTTTTCCTTGCAGAAGGAACTGCTTTTTTTTAATGAGCTTTTTTATAGAGCAATATACACTAAACGTGCTCAAAGCGTTTTACAAGGTGCCCCTTGCCACCAGCAACAGTTAGCATTTAGGACGGGACATGACGCCTGTTAGGCGATATTTTAACTTTTTTTCCGACAGAGACACCGCTGTTCAAGGCCAGGTACTCATTTTACACCTGAGTACGGTGAAAGAATGTGAGTAAAGAGCCTTCTCCAAGGACTCAACTATGCGCCGAGCGAGGCTCGAACCTAGGACCTTCCGATCTGAAAGCGACATACCACGAGACCATATCGCCCAACTTCTTCGTATCCGCAATCAGTTGAAGTTATTTCTGGGTCTCTCCCCAACAACCACTGTTCATTTCGCATTGAGTGGAAAGATGGCTGTATTATATATTAGGGGGGGGGGGGGGGGGGGGCAGCGTGGCTCAGTGGTACGGTTGTTTCTTCGTATGCAAAAGGTACCGAGTTCGAATACCGCTGCGCTGTGCGGCCGCAAAGTCACCTCATCCTAGCTCAGTTGCGGTGCTGCTGTGCGGCTGAAGTTTGGGTTATTCCGGTCTTGTTGTCTGAAACTCGCTTTCGGATCGGAAGGTCCAGAGTTCGAGCCTCGCTCGGCGCATAGTTGAGTCCTTGAAGCTTTACTCACATCTCTACCGTACGAGTTAAAGAGAACCTGCCGTTAACAGCGTGTCTCTGTCGAAAAATTATCGCCTAACAGCATCAGTCTCGTTCTACACTTACAGTTGTGTTGTCAGAACCATGAAGCCTTGAGCCTTAGTGATATGCCATATATAAAAGCTCAAGTTATCTTTTTTTTTTCTTTTTTTTTTCCAAGGACTCAACTATGCACTGCCTTCCGATAGGAAAGAAGTTGCTGATTGGGTCGATCGTCAAACAGTGGTGTGAGCACCATTAGAAGCTCCGATATGAAAGCGAATGCCATACCACAAGACCTCTATGGCCAGCGTTGCTGTATAGGTGCATATTATGCCTGCAACATTACCTTCTTTTTAAAATTTTATGCTTTTAAAAAGAATCAATAAAACTGAAATGGAATACACCCTATTCCGATAAGTAAGACGTTTCTGTAATTGTTCATTCGTCTCATGTTGTAGCATCATTATAAGTCATAAGTAATCCCCGAATGCACACCTATACTGAACAGACGCCACTGCATAGTGCACAGATTTACTGCGATAGGTTGTTACATAATATAAATAATCCAGACCGGATGAACATTACCAACTAGGATCCATCACACTTTATTAAAATGCCAGTGACAAGAGGAATAAAGCTAAGCAAGGTGTGGCAATGTAGCGTGTCACATCCCAACCAAATTGGCCCTGATTAACTAAAAACAGGATGTTCTGTAACCTCTGTCATATCAGTGCTCACTGCACTACGAGCATACTATTTCCAAACGTGTACTTATTTTACAGGGTAAAATAAATTGAGCTTTTATATAGATAGAATGCGCTTGGCCAAGGAGTTCACAACATTGCCATCCGGAAGTATAACGGACCAACACACAAAACTCTGTGTAACCATGAACTTTTATAGTCTGGTTAATACAGTTTAGTGAGAACAACTCACAAACGCGGATGGCAAAAAACAATAACAAAGGCCTGTGTGACGTCGTCTTGGTTCTATCTATAGGGCAATACCCAATAAATGTGCTCAAAGTGCTTTACCAGGGGTCCCTGGTCAACAGCAACATTTAATATGTAGGACGGGACATGCCGCCTGTAGGGCGATATTACAATTTTTCGGACAAAGACACCGCTGTTAACGCCCATGTACTCATTTTACACCTGAGTACAGGTCTGATAATTCAATTTGTTCTGGATTTATTGTTGTAATTGTAATGGAAATAGTATTCTCAAGCAACGTAAAATTGTGTCCAGTACAACAAAATTGCCTTTATCAAAATACAGCATTTCGTGCAACTATAATAATAATCAACACAAGCGACGTGTAGTAGTGCTCCATTAGGCCCACGGGTTTGTATTTTTTCCACAAAGTCAACGTTTTTAACAGCCAGGTACTCATTTTACACCTGAGTACGGTGAGAGAATGCGAGTAGAGAACCTTTTCCAAGGACTCAACAATACGCCGCTCGCTCGGGACTCGAACCCAGGATCTCCCGATCCGAAGCCGAGTGTCATACCACTAGACCACACAGCCGCACAATCATGCACTATAAAGTGAATTTGGAATTAAAATGATAAGAAATACGAACTTTGGGCT
>NC_088368.1:7227752-7240252 GCF_034508935.2 Berghia stephanieae | reverse complement strand
TTTATCTCGATCAATGTTAATTTTCACAATACAGTAGTATAATGAGTTAAATAGACGAATGCTTGTTTGCGACGTGCACTCATTTGCAGGTCTGATAACCAAATTCCTTATGGGCTCATTGTTGTAATCGAAATCTCAAAAAAATGACGTAAAATACGCATTGACATCTACAATAATGTTAAACTAGGCCAATAAGTAGGTTCATGCAAATATGTACACGTCGCTTGTTCGTAATAGCCTTTATTTCTCCTCAAATATTGCGGGATCTCCACTAAAATGTCAAAATAATATAACTTAACCAGCCATCACGTGTAACACAATCAACAATGACAACAACAACAATAAAACGACAACAAAGACATGTAAATTAAGATTCTTGGCCATGGAAAGAAGCGAAAGTGCCCGAACCGGGGCTCGAACCCGGGACCTTCCGGATCACAGTGTAGTGCCTTAACCACTCGGCCACTTCGCCCTCATCCTTCATAGAAAAGAACAAAAACAAAACGAAAGAAAACCAAAAAAAAAAAAAAACCCAAAACAAACAAAAACAAACAATAAAACAATTCGACGCAATTCGGACTCCAACCAAAGTCCTGGAAATAAAATTTGTAGTTACAAATGTTTCCCAAAGTCACAAAACGGTAATATGTAGGGACGAACCAAAGTCCTTAAGTGAGAATTTACAGTTACAAATGTTTCACGTCACCTCAAAAAGTTGAGATGGACGATGTAAAGTCTATGAATTCGTGTGAAATGCGTGAAACTTTAGTTTTTGTCTCTTATATAACATTTATCCCAATTGTCCTCAATAAAACATTGGCATTACCCGACGTTCACATTATCCCTTATAAATGAAAAAAAGAGCTTTTATATAGCGTAATATCCACTAAACGTGCTCAAAGCGCTTTACAGGGGGCGCACGCCAACAGCAACACTTAACATATAGGATGGGACATGTTAGGCGATATTACAATTTTATTTTCGGACAGAAACAACGCTGTTGACGGTCAGGTATTCATTTTACACCTGAGTACGGTGAGAGAATGTGAGTAAAGAGTCTTTCCAAGGTCTCAACTATGCGCCGAGTGAGGCTCGAACCCATGACCTTCCGATCCGAAAGCGAGTGTCGTACCACAAGACCATTAAGCCGCATCATTTAAATCATTTAATCCTTTACATTCCTTGTAGAACATAGGGCTTCAACAGTACATTTCCACCGTATTCTGTACTGTGTCTTCTTCTTCTTCTTCTTCTTCTTCTTCTTCTTCTTCTTCTTCTTCTTCTTCTTCTTCTTCTTCTTCTTCTTCTTCTTCTTCTTCTTCTTCTTCTTCTTCTTCTTTCCCCAGGACATTCCAGTCTCCTCATAAGACCTCCTCCATGTTTTCTTTGGCCTACCGACCTTCATTTTCCCCCTGAGGTTAGCTAAGGGATCCCTTGTAAAGCGCTCTGAACACGTTTAGTGGATATTACACTACATACATGTTCAGAGTGAATTGTGAGTTTCACTTTAATTCTTGCAATCTAAATCATCCCGATATGATACCGTTTAAAGACGGTTGGTCACATATGTCTGTTTTGTTCGAATATTAAAACTAAAAAAGCCCCACTAAAACTCCCCGTTATTCATCTTAATGGGGAACATTTTTTTTGTCTTCGGGTCCTTTCCAAAGGAAGACTGGAATAACCCAGGCGTCAGCTCGGACGAGATGACTTACTCAAGGCCACACAGAGCAACGGGAAATCCTTTTGCGTACATATAGATAGTTCGAAGATGACGTCACTGAGGCCTTTGTTATTGTTTTGCATCGCGTTGTGAGTTGTTCTCACTAAACTGTATAACCAGATATAGATATATGCAGATGACGTCACTCAGGCCTTTGTTATTGTTTTTGCCATCCGCGTTTATGAGTTGTTCTCACTAAACTGTATTAACCAGACTATAAAAGTTCATTGTTACACAGAGTCTGTGTGTTGTCGTTTACTTCGTGGCATGTTGTGATCTGGGCCAAGCGCATACTATCATAAAGTCTGGTTACACAGAGTTTGTGTTGGTCCGTTTTACTTCCGGATGGCAATGTTGTGAACTCCTTGGCCAAGCATATTCTATCTATAGATAGTATGCGCTTGGCTAAGAAGCTCACAACATTGCCATCCGGAAGTATAAAGGACCAACACACAAAACTATGTGTAACCTTAAACGTTTATAGTCTGATTAATACAGTTTAGTGAGAATTACTCATAAGCGCGGATGGCAAAATAAAAAAAAAAAACAATAACAAAGACCTGAGTGACGTCAACTTCATACTATCTATAATAGTGGTGCGGTCTTTGCTTCTTACCCGAAAGGTACCGATTCAATCACCCGCCGCTGCGTTGTGTGGCTTTGAGCAAGTCACCTCACCCTAGCTGACTTTGCGGCGCTGCTCTGCGGCTGACGCCTGGGTTATTCCAGTATTCCCTTGGAATAGACCCTAAAGACAAATTTTCCCATGAGGATGAATAAAGGGAACTTTATTTATTTATTATAATCTTTCAGGAAAATACGAAAATTCTTGGCATTTGTCCACCCATTTTTCTAATACTCATTAATCCCGAGGAAATGATGTCATGTTGTCCGTGATATATCTGAGATAGGAGGGAGAGAGAAACGATTCTTGCCACGACGCCTGATTCATTGCTTTCCTTCTTGACAACATATTTTTACAGTCTTTATCGGCAATATATCTTGGCAGGTCTCTGTATCTTGTCGCTCCACGACGACGTATCCTTATTTGCAGGTCTGATAAGTTAAACTCTTTTGGGTTTATTGTTGTTGTAATGGAAATACGAGACGCTCAAACGAACAACAACGTTAAATCAAGCCAATAATAGATAGTATGCGCTTGGCTTAGGAGTTCACAACATTGCCACCCGGAAGTATAACGGACCAACACACAAACTATGTGTAACCATGAGTAGAAGAAGATGATGAAGATGAAGAAGAAGAAGTAGTAGTAGTAGTAGTAGTAGTAGTAGTAGTAGTAGTAGAGTAGTAGTAGAGAAGAAGAAGAAGAAGAAGAAGAAGAAGAAGAAGAAGAGAAGAAGAAGGAGGAGGAGGAGGAAGAAGAAGAAGAAGAAGAAGAAGAAGAAGAAGAAGAAGAAGAAGAAGAAGAAGAAGAAGAAGAAGAAGAAGAAGAAGAAGAAGAAGAAGAAGAAGAAGAAGAAGAAGAAGAAGAAGAAGAAGAAGAAGAAGAAGAAGAAGAAGAAGGAGGAGAGGAGGAGGAGGAGAGGAGGAGGAGGAGGAGAGGAGGAGAGGAAGGAGAGAGAGGGAGAAGAAGAAGAAGAAGAAGAAGAAGAAGAAGAAGAAGAAGAAGAAGAAGAAGAAGAAGAAGAAGAAGAAGAAACGGTGCATAATTGTCCTTTGAAAATGTTCATTCTCTCACCTCATACCACTAAACCACAAAGCCGAAGGTTAATCATAATAATGCCGTATGCATATAAAAAAACCCCAAGACATCGGTATTTTCAGTGGTGTTTTGTTTCCACTTTTTATTTTCTATCTTTTATGAAAGCTGTTGTTGTTGTTGTTGTTTTCGTTTTCTAAAACAATGGGTTCTATTATAAGCAAGGTCGAGAGCTGGTTCAGAAAGTTCTTGTGTGTAGTGTCACGCTGACCTTGTGAAAGGCACTTCTTTTCTTTCCCCCCCAGTGTCTGACGTTTGGCATTTAAGATTCTCGGGTAGATAAATCTTGATAAAATTATGCAAGGGCGGCTCAGACAAGTGGGAAGGGTGGGCAAAGAACAAACAAGTGTTTGGGTATGATAAGTGGGGGGGGGGGGGGGGGGGGGGGGGAGGAGGAGAGAGGGGAGAGGGAGGAGAGGGGGGAGGGGGGAGTTATTTTATTCACGTTGTTTATGTTGTATATCAATGAAGTCATTATCATTCCTTGTAAGTCTACTGCTGCAGATGGTACTGATTGTTAAATTGAGTATCTATGAATTCTTTTGATGTTACAGTAACTTATTTGGGTAAATGATGGAGAGGGTAGGAGAAGTTTGTGACGTTTGTGATTGGAATATCATGTCCATCATGTTATTATGCGCCTATGTGATCTATGTGCACACATATATAACACACAAATATATATATATATATATATATATATATATATATATATATATATATATATATGTATGTATACATTGTCGCCATAGATTCTCAACTTTGTGTTTATACATTTTTATGCATGCCACGTCTGTAAACGAATTTCCATTATTTTGGATGAATAAAGTATATATATATATATTATATTATTATTATTATGGCACTCGCGTTAGGATCGGAAGCCTCGCTCGGCGTATAGTTGAGTCCATCGAAAAGGCTCTTTACTCACATTCTCTCATCGTACTCAGGTGTAAAAATGAGTATCTGGCCGTTAACAGCGTTGTCTTTATCCGAAAAAAGATTGTAATATCACCTAAAAGGCGTCATGTCTCGTCCTACATATTATGTGTTGCTGTTGGCCAGGGACCCCTTGTAAAGCGCTTTGAGCACGTTTAGTGGATATTGCCCTATATAAAAAACGCGTTAAATTGAACTTTAGTGAAAAATCTCTTGAATGCGTCTTGGTAGCTTAGTTTATAAAACCCTCGTTCGACATGATTATTGGGCCTGGCCAACTTGTACATATTTGCAGGTCTGACAACCGAATGCAATTATGGTTTAACATTGTTGTAATGGGAGCTATTTTGCGTCATTTTTGAGATTTCCATATTACAACACTGAACCTATAATGAATTCGGTTATCACACCTATAGATAAGTGTACGTCGGGCTTGGTAATTGATACATAGGCTAAATTTATAATAAAAATAGTCAGAAGGTAAACAGATATAATGAAATGATAAAGACAAATAAAACATAGTACATTTTATTCAACTTCAAGACATATGTTTTCTTTGGATTTCAATAGTGACAATGACTTTAGCAGGGAATAAATTTGACTTTCAATGTAAAATGTAAAGTTGTTAAAAATGCATATTTAATATAATACAAAATACGTATCCGAATAGCAAAATCATCATTCACACAATTCATCTTCAGCCGGGAATAACATAAAACAAAAAAAGTACAAAAATGCATCTTTGATATAATACAAAATTCGTATCGGTACCACAGAATCGTCATACATACAGTACCTTTCAAGTTAAATGAATTTCACATTCACTATAATCGTGTTGTAAACACTGGGTGAGTATAAATGATATAGAGTGGAAATGAATATGGTTTATCATTATAGTGGCCAGCTTCATCAATCCCGTATGAACTGAGAAAGAACAAGATGTTCAAACAAGGATTTTAAAATCAAAATAATCAGAAATAGATCTATATAATTTTAGGTTTTTTTTTTATTTTGAGAGACTTAAACCTTTATGCATAATAAATAAATACATAAAATTTATATAGTGCCAATACCCACCAAACCTGTTCAATGGCGCTTTACAAGACATAGGTGGTATGAGGATTTTAAGAAAATTAAATGTTAAATTTTGAAATATTAAGGGAAAGTGAATCTTAAATATTCTGTTTTCAGTCTAGACTTAAAGTACTCAATAGTATGAGCGCCTCTGGTAAAGACTGGGAGAACATTTCAGTTTCAGATTGATGGTGCCGCAATTTAAAATGCACGTTCCGAGAATTTTGTTTTGGACAATTTTCTCTCTAAGTGGTGTATTGTGAGGAGCGGAGAGACCGAGGTGGGTTGTACTCTGATATCAAGACATTTGGTATTGTGGTGCTAAGCCTTAATTCATATGAAAATTATACAGGCCATCTTGAACTCAACTCTCCTATCGACAGGCAATCGGTGTAGTTGTTTTAAAACAGAGGTACTATTTTCCTCTAATATTTGTCCCAGTTATGATTCTGTCAGCTTTGTTTAGAATCTTTTGAATTTTTGTCAAAGTTTACTTGGGGATACCAAAAAGTAGAGAATTACTGTAATCAATTCTGCTAGCTACAAGTTCGTACATTTGCCATCCATGAGGTTTCTTTAATCTGTGCCCTCAATGTAATATAAACTTAACCTCATATTCACATTTTTCAAAACTTTAAATTATATGTTAAGAGTATTTAAGTCACCCCACAAACACATCATTCAGGTACAAAACGGAGTAAAAATGACGTCAAACAGCGAATGTAATGTCTAAGTGAAAATACTTTGATTCGACTTTCAAAATGCTTTAAAAAAAAAAAAAAGAGAATGAATGAACTTTCTAGAACAGCAAAACCAGTTAAGTTCTAAACTCTGATTTTTTTTTAACTTAACCTTTAATTTGTTCATCCCGACATAATAAATACCACCGGGTTGATGTAATAATTGACCACATTTGGCTTCAACCTGACTTATATTATATATTTTATTATATATATATATATATTATATTATATTATATTATATTATTATTTATATTATATTATATTATATTATATTATATTATATTATATTATATTATATTATTTATTTATTATATTTTGCATTCTGCTATGAAAGTAGGGCGCTTAAAAGGTACGATGCTCCAGACACAATAGGGTTCAATAGTCTGATGTCACGTCCGCCCAGCAACGAGCAGCTTGGTTATAAACAAAGAAAATCGGTACTTTTTATTCTTCATGCTGGCTAGAAACTTTTCACATGTCGTGTGATCATAATGTATAAAAGTCAAAACATGATTAGATTTATAATGTTTTTCTCCTCTGGATTCACTTTTATACTCGTCGGAGAAGTATTTCATAAGGGCGTCCGCCATTTTCCCGATAGTTTAGAACCAGTTACTAAGTTACTATGCGTCATTACGAGGGAAATGACGTCACGACTATTGAAGCCTATTGTTATGAAAAGCTGTTTAGGCTGTAGCATTCGTTAACTCATACTAACCAATCAAGGGAAAAAGTTCATTGTGAGTTTTTAAAAATTGAGCTTTTATATAGTGCAATATCCACTAAACGTGCTCAAAGTTCATTACAAACGGTCCCTGGACAACAGCAACACTTACAAAACAAGTAGGACGGGACATGACTCCTGTTAGGCGATATTACAATATTTTTTGACAGACACAACACTGTTAACGGCCAGGTATTCATTTTACATTTTTATTTTGATACCACTGAATGTCTGCTTTCTTTTGACGATCATTGATGTACTGTATGACGTGATTTATAGCATGATCAATATTATATACATTTGAATTATATTTATATTAATATTATAATTATATATATTTAATAAATTAAAGATTATGTTAATTATATGATTTTATTTATTTAGATTATAAATTTTTAATGTCATTTGGCTATGAAAGTAGGGCGCTTAAATGGTACGATGCTCAGATACATAGGATTCAATAGTTGATGTCAGTCGCCAGATGAGCATTGTTATAAAACAAAGAAAATTGGTTACTTTTTTAATGTCTTCATTGGCTGGCTAGAAACTTCTTTTCACATGTCGTGTGATCATAATGTCAAAAGTCAAAACTGATGTAGGATTTTTATAATAGTTTTTTCCTGGCATTCACTTTTATACTGCCGAGAAGTATTGCATAAGGCGTCCGCCATATTTGTCCGGATAGTTTAGAAAAACAGTTCTAAGTTACTATATGGCGTCACATTACGAGGGAAATCAGGACGTCAACGACTATTGAACCTATTGTTTGACAAGCTGTTTAGGCTGTGCATTGTTATACTAATACTAACCAATTCAAGGAAAAGTTTCATTTGTGAGTTTTTAAAAATTGAGCTTTTTATTAGCGAAAAATTCACACTAAAGTAGCCAAAGCGCTTCAACGTCCCTGGACAACATGAACATTACAAAAAAATAGGGACGGACATGGACTCTGTTAGGCGATAATTAAATCTTTTTTCTGGACACTGGTTAACGGCCAGGTATTCATTTACATTTTTATTTTGATCCACTGAATGTCTGCTTTCTTTTGACGATCATTGATGATTATATTATATTATATTATATCATATTATATTATATTATATTATATTATATTATATTATATTATATTATATTATATTATATTATATTATATTATATTATATTATATTATATTATATTTATATTATATTATATTATATTATATTATATTATATTATATTATATTATATTATTGCATTCTGCTATGAAAGTAGGGCGCCTTAAAGGTACGATGCTCCAGACACAATAGGATTCAATAGTCTGATGTCACGTCCGCCCAGCAACGAGCAGCTTGGTTATAAACAAAGAAAATTGGTACTTTTTATTCTTCATGCTGGCTAGAACCTTTTCACATGTCGTGTGATCATAATGTATAAAAGTCAAATTAATAAATACTCTTAACATATAATTTAAAGTTTTGAAAAATGTATGACGTGATTTATAGAGCACATGAAGGCTAGAATATTACAATGGCTACAGTTTGAATCTATCATTTACGTAATCTAATAGGCAGTGGTTAAAGTCAAGTGAATCATAAAAGCTCCAATTTAAGGTGGCAACAGCAATAAAGGCAAGCAACAAGAGCTTATGTTGAATTCAATAAGGTGGACTTTTTGATTTAAAGCTTTTGAAGACATTATACAATTTTTTAAATGTAGTTATGGCTGAAAATAGAATTGTAATGGTGATGATGATGATGATGATGATGATGACGATCGATGATGATGATGATGCTGATGATGATGATGATGATGATGATGATGATGATGATGATGATGATGCTGATGATGATGATGATGATGATGATGATGATGATAATACTAATAATAAAAATATTAATAAAAACAATGCGACAAAAAATGCCAACAATAAGGGAATTATCTTTTTCATCTAATTGTCTTTCCATTAGAGACAGATTTGAAAAGTTAAAAACATTACTGTTTTGACGTCGTGTGAGTCACACTTGTCAAAATGAAATTAGGCGTTTGGACAGTGTACGGCGAGTTGTTTTATAATAAAATGTGTTCAAACTGGACAACGTGTGTTCAAGTGTCTATGTAAATATGACCCATCACTTCCAACCAGTATTATGTCGGGATAGTTTGGATGCTAAAAATAGGTTTTAAGATCGACAATACTAGTAGTATGGCGTCATCATAAAATATGTCACAATCAGAGAAAAAAACAAACAAACCAAGAAACCAAAGAAACAATGAAGTTTTCAGACTACCAGTTGGGTGATTAGTTATCACTAAAATATATCAATCAAACTATAAATGTCAAGAAATAGTTTTTTGTTTGTTATGTTTCATCTGACAAAAATAATGCTGTTTTTATTTCTAGACATGAAAAAAAGAGGTGGTGCATGGCACTAAATTAACCAATAGCGCCACGCTACTGGATCAAATGAAATAAGGATAATTAAATTTTATAGGTTTTGATGAAGACAATGGACATAATTTCTTGTAACAAAAATTAAAATCTTTCGTTTCTGGTCACTGTGCATTTAACCCACTCGTTACCAACTATAGGAAAATCGTCACATTCGTTACGATACAACCAACATTTTTCAAATTCAAATTTCTTTTGTACATCATAAAATTTAAAGAAAATGAACAGTGTGTTGTAGAGAATGTTTTTTTAAAAGAAGTTATGTATGATAAGAATTTTAATGCTATTGTGTTTGAGTGATACACAATCTAGTTGTGTTAGTTGGGTGTGAAGTTTTGGGGAAAATCCTGAAAATGGCTGGTAAGGAGAGAGTTAAAGCCGCTTTATGGTGGGTCCTTATTCACCTCGGCATAATACCGTCTTGAGACGATGGGTCACAGATGGGTAGGTAGGCAATAAAAGTATTGTCTTTCGTTATTTCATGATCATAATTTATGCATGTTACAAACGTTGTATGTATAAAAGCAGAGTATTTCAACATTCGCTGAACCTGTCGGACAGACATCATTATTAACATTTAATATGAATAGAATAGCCTCAAGCGACGTGCAGTTATTTGCAGGTCTGATAACCCAAATTGTTATGGCCTCATTGTATGTAATGAAAATACTCTCAAAACAACGCAGATGTAAAAACGTGCTCATAATTCTTTCCGGTCATAAGACCTGCAAAGAAGAAGAAGAAGAAGAAGAAGAAGAAGAAGAAGATGAAGAAGAAGAAGAAGAAGAAGAAGAAGAAGAAGAAGAAGAAGAAGAAGAAAAAGAAGAAGAAGAAGAAGAAGAAGAACAAGAACAAGAACAAGAACAAGATCAAGAAGAACGAAACAACAATAAAATAAACCCAACAACTAAAATATGTCATTTCTGGCCATTTTATCTTTAAATTAAAAAAAAAAAAATTTGGGCATCGTGGTCATCCCGACATAAGACTGTTTAAGTGGGTGGCTCACATAATAATAATAGACACGAGCAAATTGTAATCTCTGGCTGGATGGACGGTCCTCTGTAACCAGAGCTGCCCTGGCCTGCTTTCTCGGACTATATTATGTGTCAGTGCATGGCACAATCAGTCGGAAGGTGACGTTTTTGGATTTGCATTTTTTTTTCATTTTCTGAAAGCATAATATGCTCCCCAGAGCATTTTAAAATCTTTATTTGAAGTAAATCGGATGATTTTTCATGAAGTTATGGTCAGGTGTATGGGAAAGGTATCCAGCAACTTTTCTCAAATTTCATACTTTTTCAACTTGACTAGCTGTAAAAAATATTTAGAAGTGAAATTAAGCTTTGATATTTCCCGAAGATGTACAAAAAGAGTTGATTTAATAATTTATGACAAAAACCCATTTTTGATAATGACATTCTAACTAAACTTGGCAATACCTCAGTTCAAGCCCTTTCACCATCTGACTGATTATGTCTTCACTGTAACAAATTGTAATCTCTGGGTGGATGGGCGATCCTCTGTAACCAAAGCTGCCGTGATCTGCTTTCTCGGACTATATTTTTTATTCAATCACAGGTCAAAGAAGAATGCGGAACGGTTAAACGTCGATCACAAATCTGAAGACCCAGAGAATATGCATGCAACCGAACATTGAAACAGTTATTAACTTGCCACGTAGCGATGCTTTGGAAAGAGTCAAGGACAGCAGGAAAGCCTTGCATTTCTTGACTGTACAGTTTGCCCATTGCAGCACAGAACATCTATGTCAAAAGTCTAAGGTAAATGATAAACTTCTGAAGCTAGAATACGGGTTTTCTGATAAAAAGAATACTAAACACAATATTCAGAAAATTTAAGTATAAACGAGGAGAGTTCGACTCTTTAGAACTGGTACCGTATTTTACGGGTATAGTGAAAGCTTTAATAGGGTCGTATTTCTCATCTGCATACTTGTCTGCAAACACACGTTCGGCAGCTTCACTGTTACACAGCTGTGGTTCTACAACGAACAGTCGTGTAGCTGAATAAATCCAACACGCGTACTTTTCCAACTCATCTGAATACGTTAGGAGTCCTCGGATGTGGTCTTGGAATTTGAAAATAGCGTAGCATTGGTGTATCTCGGCCACGGGAAGAAAGGGTGGATTTTCATGACAGGTAGAGTTGTCGTAGCTAACATTCAGAGCCATGCAAGACTTCCCAACACAATCCTCTACGTTGAATAGGCACGATCCACGAGTTGTTGGAAATTGCATATTGTAGCCAAATTCACACGGCATTTGTTTCAGTTTGGCTACGTTCATTAACGTGATCATTTCTCCGTCCGAAACCGGATGTTCCTTGAACAGTTCGTTTGTATTTTCACACGAATCAGGTTCTCCTTCTCGAAAAATGTTGTCTGTTGGAATTGTCTGTCGAAGGTAAAAGGTCGAGACACCGGGTGCAATATTGAATAGTTGCATGCATGCGTAAATAGGCATGCAGTAACTATTCTTCCAGTCGTATTGTACAACTGGGTTTGTAAAAAACAATTTCTTTTCGTCTGAATACCGGCATGAAAATTTGCCCTGAGAAGATGTCTCTAAACCGTCCTTGTTTAATTCCATCGAAAAACTATTAGTAGAACCAACAACCTTCCAGTTTCCCAAAGTACCTGACATAAATTGACATTTGTCAGGTTTTGGAATGGTGTAACACCTCCCGCAAACATGTGGACACGAGTTTGTCTCCAAACAATCCACGTTGCGATTTTGACATTGCCTCGAGTAAAATTTATCGGAGCATCTTGGGTCGCGGTTGGAAACAAAACTTGCAAGATGTCCAAACATTGTGTCTTTAGAAAACACATCTTTATTGTTTTTATTGAAAGGATTCTTTGATGAACATCTGCCATCAAAGGAAATGTAGATCTGGAAATTCTCACTACTTCCGTTTATCATTCTATAATGAAGACACCAGACGTTTAGCGATGAGCCTTTGTCAGTGTTACTTCTTAGAACCATTATTTTGAAATTTTTGTCATTATCTTCAACTAGCCATTCGGCGATATGACTTAGGGACGTCAAAGAGTGGTATCTAACTTTATTACTGTAGTATTTATGAACCGGAGGCTTGCACAATGACCCAAACGTGACGAGGATG
>NC_088368.1:7212752-7220252 GCF_034508935.2 Berghia stephanieae | reverse complement strand
AAATGTTTCTCCGGCGAGCTTAAACGCGTATCCAGAGGAAAAAAACCCCATCAATTTGATCATGTTTTGACTTTTACACATTCTGATCACAAGGCATATGAAAAGGGAATGAAAAGTTCTAACCAGCATGAAGAATAAAAAGTAATGATTTTCTTTGTTTAGAACCAAGATGGCCGCCGTTGCCGAGCGCGTGACATCAGACTACTAAATCCAATTTCACTTCTGTCTTTTGTATAACTTCCAGTGTAGTTTAATTAATTGTGGCATCTCCGGGTCATAAATAACAATGTGAAATTGAATGTAAGCTTCAATTTAATACACGAAAACAGATAAAATGGACGTTTCGGATTTCCCCTTTATCAACAAAACAGTTGATAAAGGGGAACCAGAAACGTCCATTTTTTTCTGTTTTCGTATATTAAATTGAAACTTACATTCATTTTCACATCGTTATTTATTTCTTTGAGCTTCGAGCAGCACCGTTTACATCTTGCTGTCAGAGCTTATTTGAATGAAAACATGCCAAAGCGTTGTTGGATTGTGAGGAAAGGTGTTAAAGACCTTGTTCTATTATATGCGCTTGGCCTGCTAGATCGATTCCAGGACCTTATTGTGTGTGACCTTTTCTTGTGGGGTATGTTAAAATCCTTGCTCTCCGTGCTTGGCCTGCCAGCTCCCCGGACCTTATTCTGTGTGACATTTTCTTGTGGGGTATGTTAAAATCCTTGCTCTCCGTGCTTGGCCTGCCAGCTTCCCGGACCTTATTCTGTGTGACATTTTCTTGTGGGGGCTAGATGAAAGTTAAAGACCAAGTTTACATTCCACTACTTCCAAAAAGTATCGATATCTTGGAAGATCGAAAAACAACTGGAATCAACACGGTGGACCGTTTTTGTTGTTGGGTTTTTTTTTTCTTCTGTCTTAGTTTCTAACGGTGAAACGCAATCTAGCAAATATTTGTCACAACATGGTATGTATAACAGGAGGCTTCCATGTTATTATTATTATTATTATTATTATTATTATTATTATTATTATTATTATTATTATTATTATTATTATTATTATTATTATATTACTGTTATTATCATTATTATATTCGTTGTTTGCCTTGCTTTATTATTGATTTTACTTATTTGATTTGTTGAAAAAATATATTCTTGTATGAGTTACATTGGCAATTGCCTAAAATAAACGTTTTTGAACTTTTTGAACATGTCATTTCGTTATTGTTTGATCAAACTGGGTAGTGAAAGGATGTAGAGCTGGTGGTGGTGGTGGTGGTGGTGGTGGTGGTAGTAGTGGTATTAGGAGCAGTGGTAGCAATATTAGCATCATACTGTGGCGCGTTTGGGATGAATTCTCATGATATCGATTTGATGTTATCCACGATGCTGGTGACGGTCACATTAAGCATTTTTATAAAACACGAGATAAAAACTTGAAGATGTGTATTGCACATGTCGTGTCCAAGCTTAAGTTTTCTATTGTTTTTCTTTTATTTTTATATTTTTTTGGTTTAATTTTGCGTCATCATCATCATCATCATTATCATCATCATCATCATCATCATCATCATCATCATCATCATCATCATCTATATCATTCTTCTTCTTCCTCTTCTTCTTCTTCATCTTCTTCTTCTTCTTCTTCTTCTTCTTCTTCTTCTTCTTCTTCTTCTTCTTCTTCTTCTTCTTCTTCTTCTTCTTCTTCTTCTTCTTCTTCTTCTTCTTTCTTCTTCTTCTTCTTCTTCGTCATCGTCTTCTTCTTCTCTTTCTTCTTCTTCTTCTTCCACCTCCTCCTATACCCATTTAACCATATTATCTTAGATAAAGTAAGTACTCCTGTCGACCCACTTACAATTACACAAACGAACAAAAGTGACTCAGATAAACCATGTCTCCTTTCTCATGCAATTTCTCATGAACTCTTTCCTTATCGACCATTTACCGTATTTTTCCAAAATGGCATGCTAGGGGAAAAACTGATTTTTTAAACTCAAACAAACTCAACAAAACAACTTTTTGTTCTCATTAATTAAACAAAATCAATCTTCAAAGTTTGTGATGTACATGTACGAAATAAATCTGAATAAGAAAAGATGTATATTGTGTCGTAACAAATTTGACGATTTTGCTGCATGTTGTAAGGAGAGGGTTAAACGATGTGTTCTAGGATTTTGATCCACCTACCAACATTTGTTACTCATCAACGCACGTGCCAGACACTCACTATGTAACCGTTGTTATTGTAATCAACAATAACACCCCCATCATTCTTGATTAAGGCATTTCACAGCTGTACTGAAAGTTTACTACGAACTATAACAATCTGTCCTTTAAAATGTGGAGCAATATCTTTGATCGTGAAAAAAGATTGTTTATATTTTCTACTCACTTGTCTGAATTAAACAGGTGACATCGATGAATAAAATATTTAAAAAATTAAAAAAAAATATTGAGCTTATAAAAAGCGCAATATCCACTACATGTGCTGAAAGCGCTCTACAAGGGGTCCCTGACCGACAGCAACACATAAAATGTAGAACGAGACATGACATGACGCCTGTTAGGCGATATTATAATTGTTTTCGACAGAGACAGTGCTGTTAACGGCCAGGTACTCATTATACACCTGAAAAGGATGAGAAAATGTGAATAAAGAGCCTTTTCCAATTTATCAACTTTGCGCCGAGTGAGGCTCGAACCCAGGACCTTCCGATCCAAAAGCGAGTGTCATACCACAAGACTACATGGACGCATAATGAACGTTTGTTGACTGTCAAAATTGGGTCACGTCTTCCTTTCTAGTTCTCGCCAAATTTTAAAATCAAATTGAAGATGGCCGTCGAGCATCTGGTAGTTATGTGCTTGATTACAACGATGGTAACATTGAATGGAATATGACACCCTTAGTTATGTACTTGATTACAACGATGGTAACATTGAATGGAATATGACACCCTTAATTATGTGCTTGATTACAACGATGGTAATATTGAATGGAATATGACATCCTTATTTAGCACTTGATTACAACGATGGTAACATTGATGACATCCTTAGTTATGTACTTGATTACAACGATGGTAACATTAAATGGAATATGACACCCTTAATTATGTACTTGATTACAACGATGGTAACATTGAATGGAATATGACACCCTTAATTATGTACTTGATTACAACGATGGTAACATTGAATGGAATATGACACCCTTAATTATTTACGTGATTACAACGATGGTAACATTGAATGGAATATGACACCCTTAGTTTGCGCTGAATTTGAATGTCGCTTTGTCTTAGCTTGACATTCTCATGCTGCCCCGATCAAGTGTCAGCCATTTTCGACGGAAATGCGAATATAGTCTCAGCGCTGAAAGAGTTAACTCAAACAAGCTCTCTACAAAATAAATTTAGGTTCTTAGTAATTAAACAAATATCATTCTTCAAAGTTTGTGATGTACAAAATAAATCTAAATAAGGAAAATGTATTTTGTGTCGTAACAAATGTGACGATTTTGCTGCAGGTGTTAAGGATAGGGTTAAATATATTGATCAACCTAAATGGCCCTCATCATGGCAAAAAAAAAAAAACTCTCAAACCTGGGACCTCGCGGGGTTAATTGTACCCGAGATTCGTAATAATATGTCTTATCTCTTTTTCACACTTTGCCTGGAGTTCGCGTATCCCTTTATATCACTCCTTCTGTTTTACAGATTCCCCCCTTTTCACACAAAACCATGATAATAATAATAATAATAACTTTATCTTATTCGACGGCTCTGCTTGAAATGTTGATCTTTGATAAAATCATAAAAGGTTAAAAATAATGTTGTATGTTGTACATCAGCGACCCCTAATTGAATAACCAGACGAAAGACGAAATATTATTATTTTACTACTGTAGATGGCAAAGGCAAATTTAATAACACGTGAGCCATCGCCTCAAAACGTTGCTCAGTGATACGGTCTTTGCTTCGTAACCGAAAGGTACAGAGTTCGATCACCCGCCGCTGCGCTGTGTGGCCTTGAGCAAGTTACTTCGCCCGAGCTCAATATGCGGCGTTGCAGTGCGGCTGACGCCTGGATTATAAACAGTCTTCCCTTGGAATAGACCCGAGAGACAAATTTCCCCTACGGGATGAATAAAGGAAATTTTATTTTTTATTTTTTATTATATATCGGGGTGATTACGATCCCAAAAATAGATTTTATAGCCAAGAACATCAAACTTAGGTGGAATTTTCGTTTTTAATTGAGGAGAATAAATACGGTATTTATGAGTGCTAAACACCAACGTTTCATATTTGTGATCAATTTAGCTTTAATTTGACTTTTTTAGTATCTGGTTCATCCCGATATAATACCGTTTTGAGACGATGGGTCTCATATTATTATAATGTGGCCTACAGTACCCCACCCCTATCCATTCAACAGTTATTGGGTAGCTGGGTCTGTGAGATTTTGCGGAAAGTACTTTGATATAGACTAGCGTCTTATCCAAGCGATAGCAAGCACTTGCTATTGTCCGTTTCACGCTATAGAAACCGGGATAAACTCCGGCTTCATGGGCCTAATGCCACTGAAGGATCACTACAGCACCGATCAAGTATTATGTGGGTAGGAAAAAAACAAAACTATCTAATAAAAGAATAAGGTTCAAGGGGCGAAAACGTTTAAGAAGATTTGGGAAACCTAAATTCGTTTTTTTTTCTTTAACTCACATTCTCTCACCGCACACAGGTATAAAATGAGTATCTGGTCGTAAACAGCGTTGCCTCTATTGTCCGTAAAATTGTAAAATATATATATCGCACCTCTGGCGTTATGGCCCGTCCTACATGTTAAATGTTGGTTTTGGCTAGGGGCCCTTTGTAAGGCGCTTTTAGCACGTTTAGTGGATTTTGTACTACATAAATATACTTCCCGGGAGGGGGGTGGGGGCGGGGGGGGGTGGGGGTGGGGGGGGGGGGGGCGAAGTGGCCGAGTGGTTAAGGCATTGCACTGTGACCCCCCCCCCCCCCCCCCCCCCCCCCCCCCGGCGCATAGTCGGGTCATTGGATACGCCTCTTTACTGACACTATCTCACCGTACTCAGTAAAATGAGTACACATGACCGTGAACAGAGTTGTCTCTGTCTGAAAAAAAAAAAAAACGTATAATAAATATCGCCTAAACAGGCGGCGCGTTATTTCTCGTCCTACATGTTTGGTGCTGCTGTTGGCTTGGGAACACTAGTAAAGCACTTTGAGCTCGATATAGTGCGGATATTGCGCTCTATAAATTTATGCTCTAGGCTATACTTTTATATCATTTTGACTTGTGTCGACTTAATACCGATTTGCAAGGATAGGTCGCATATGTGATGGTTTATTCTTTAACGAGAAGTATGGAGATTAGGTGATAGTGATAATAAATATCATATTATATTATATTATCAAGGGTGATAATGTGAGAGTGATACAGCTTTATAATAAACAACAGGGGAAAAGGGCGGGGTTTTGAAACAGGTGCTGTTATAATTCCTGTGGTCCTCCATTCCTACATGTGTGTGTGTTTGTGTGTGTGTATGTGTGTGCGTGTTTATGTGTGTGTGATCTTCTTCTTCTTCTTCTTCTTCTTCTTCTTCTTCTTCTTCTTCTTCTTCTTCTTCTTCTACATCCACTCTTTCTTATAACTACAAGCACAGCAACAAAATACACATCATCATCATCATCATCATCAACAACAACAACAACAACAGCAACAATTAATAATAAGAAAATTAAAACAATAATAATAATAATATAATAATGATAACGATAATAGTATTAATAATAAATAATAATAATAATAATAATAATAATAATAATAAAAATTTAATAATAATAATAATAATAATAATAATAAATTTATAATAATAATAATAAAATAATAATAATACATAAATAATAATAATAATAATAATAATAATAATAATAATAATAATAATAATAATTGATAATAATAATGTGTTATCTAAGAATAATATTGATAATGATAATAATAATAATAATGATAATAATAATAATAATAATAATAATAATAATAATAATAATAATAATAATAATAATAATAATAATAATAATAATAATGATAATAATAATTGTAATTGCTTTGTGATAGTCATCCTTGGGAAAATCAGTTAAAATGATTTATCACGTATTAATATGTTGTCAATCTCTGACCAAGAAACAAATAATTTTTAAAAAACAAACAAAAAAAAAAAAAAACAAACAAACAAAAAACAAACAAAAACAAACAAAGACAAAAACAACCAAACAAAAACATTTAAAAAACCAAAGAAAAACAAAGCAAAAACAAATAAACAACAACAACAAAAAAAAAAACGAACTAGGAAAGAAACAAACATACAGACAAAAAAAAAAATAAATAAATAAAATAACAACAAAACAATCTGCTAATTTATTTTCTAATTCTATCTGAAAAAAAAAGAGAGATTAAAGATAAGCCAAACGGGCTTATACCATTCTCAAATCAAAACCGAGAGACGCAAATGACTAAAATAAAATAAATGAATAAATATTTAAGACATTAGATCCACTCAAGTAGAGCCATTTTCCTGAGATGAAATAAATTCAGGAATAATAATTAAATTGTCAATTATATATCATCCATAATTTTCATTCTACCTTCCACTTATTCTCTCCATCTTTTCCTATAACAATCTAATTAAACTTATGTATAGAATATTGTTATTATTGTATTGGGTGTTACTATTGTCTTGACTCACTTGTATTAATAAAATTAGTTATAAGGGACCCTAAGGTTATTCTTAATCATCCCTAGATTAAACCTGAGCAGTTCGTGGTATAGGTTGAGTGGCGCAGCTGGTAGCGATAGCATAGCGCGCATACTAGGTTCGAACTCAGACCATTGAAATTATCGTTTGGACTCGAACCCCACAACAAAAACGCAAAACCCCGCCACAGTTATGTTGGGACATTCATATAATTTTGTGATGAATTTTTTATTCCTTGTATTTTTCTTTCTTGCTTTATCTGGTAGTGTTTTATTCATATACAGGACAACACACATTTATAGAGGGGGTGGGGACAATGGTTTCTATGAGTGAACAAAACCCATGAAATAAATGTTATAAAAACTAAGAAAAATTCGCTTTATTCATCCCATAGGGGAAAATTGTCTCTAGGGTATATTCCAAGGGAAGACTGGAAAATAACTCAGGCGTCATTCGCAATGCAACGCCGCAATTGAGCTAGGGCGAGGTGACTTGCTCAGATATTTATCTCACACCAGTGCCGGCTCTCTAATTTGTCACTTTGATACTTTCAAAGAAGTTTCAGGTTTGAAACATTTTCACAAGTTGAGGGCCGTTTTACTCGATTGATATTTTAAGTTAAACTCTTCTGATAAAAAAACCCCCATAACTATATATAGACAGACAGATGGACATGTAGATAGATAGATTGTTAGATAGATAGATACATAG
>NC_088368.1:7202752-7207752 GCF_034508935.2 Berghia stephanieae | reverse complement strand
AGTCTTTTCTGTATATTATTTTTTGCTTTCTTTTGTATTTACAAATATGTTTAAAGTCATTTTCTTCTGATTCTGGCACCACCCTATACTGTAAGCATGCCACGCCACTGGATATCCCCCCCCCCCCCCCCCCACACACACACCTTTTTAAGTTTAAAACAATCTTTTATCAGTGATCTGGAGTTCAAGGTGTAGACGGAATTAACGTCACTTAGCTTTTTGTTATAATTTTTAGAGCCGATTGGATGACTAGTTCTCACTAAATTATTCTATCAATCAGATTATAAACGTTAAAGATTACACACGACGTGTACTTATTTGCAGGTCTGATAACCCAATTCCTTATGGGCTAATTGTTGTTATGGAAATCTAAAACAAAAAAATGAAACAAAGTATTGTCCATTACAACAATGTTAAACTAGGGCTCCGGATGTCAGACCTGCATATGTACACGTCGGTTACACACAATTGTGTATGTGTTGATACGTTTAATCAGGCTGGCGGATGTTGTGAGTATATGACCTAAACGCATAGCATCAATAGTTGTGTCGAAGTTGACGTCACTAAGCTCTTAATTATTATTTTTAGACAGCTGATTAGTTCTCACTAAATTATTATCTCAACCAGACGTTAATAAATGTTACAGACAGTTTTATAACGTCGGTATGTTTAATCAGGATGGCGGATGTTGTGGGTATTTTTACCTAGATGAATAGCATCAATAAGAAGAACGAATCGTGTTTTAGATGCGGTATCATCCATGTTTTCTTGTTACATCCTATTTACCTACCATCTCACCCGGATACACCGCCAGTCATCTACCTGCTGTCATGAAATGTGTAGCGTGACATTTCCATTTCCCAAATTAATTAACACGTTTAATGATAATATAATATCATGATGGGGGTCTCGGTAGCTCAGTTGGTAGAGCACTCGCTTCAAACGCAAAAGGGACCGAGACCGAGATTGATCTTAGGTGAAGTCGATATTTGTTTTCTTTCTAACTATCGTTAGCCACAATGTAGCAGGCCACAGATTGAGAAATAGGGACTAAATTTTCATGAATAAATAAAACAAACAAAAAAAAAAAAAAAAAACAAAAAAAAAAAGAAAAAGAAAAAAAGAGGACGAGGTGCTGAAAGCAGAGATCGAGACTGGGATCACCTGCTGTCCAGTTTGCTCCTTCCCCCCCCCCCCAACCCTACGTCATATAGATAGTATTAAGTTGACGTCAATCAGGTCTTTGTTATTGTTTTTTGCCATCCACGTTTATGAGAAATTCACCCTTAAAACTGTATTAACCAGACTATAAACGTTTAAGGTTACAGATAGCTTTGTGTGTTGGTCCGTAATACTTCTTAAACAAGTGCATACTATCTAGATATATCAAGATTTGCCATGACTCTAAACTATCTACGCATGTCAGGATAAATTTAATGGTATCTTGGTTAATTTATGACGTGGATGGTGGTTAAATAGCAGCAACGCATAAGATGATGGTGGTCACGTCACGCATGCCAATTCGTTTTCTGACCAAGTTTTTAATTACGTGTTTTTTCCAGAATATGGCAGTTAACTGGTTAACACCGGCGGTTTATCACAAAAAAGAAAATACTTTAATGGGCCAAAAAAAAAAAAACCAACCCAAAAAAACAACCCAACAAAAACCAAACAAAACAAAACAAAACACAAACAAACAAACAAACAAAATAAAACGCCCTCAAAATACAGGGAGATAAAGAAAAAAAAAGAACAGAAAATAAAAGAAAAAGACAAATATTTTGGCCGTGTACCGCAAAACAAAGAACCCAAATAAGTATATAAATAATAAATAGAGTTCTCTTTATGCGTGCGCACGCCATGCTATGTTGACGTTCTCTCTGTAAGGGCGTGTTTTATAATGTCTTACCGACCCATTCGGCCATCTTGTATCCTATGTAGTATGTTATGAAGGCCTTGACGCATGTCAGGCTATTTTATTGAGCTTTTTTCTTTTAGCTTTTTACATGGCGCAATATCCATTCAATGTGCTCAAAGCGCTTTACAAGTGGTCCCTGACCAACAACAACATGTAACATGGCGATAATACAATTTTTTCTTCCGACAGAGACAACGCTGTTAACGACCAGGTACTCCTTTTACACCTGAGTACGAAAGAGAATGTGAGTAAAGAGCCTTCTCCAATGACTCAATTATGCGCTGATCGAGGCTCGAACCCAGGACCTTCCGATCCGAAAGCGAGTGTCATACCACTAGACAACATAGCCGCCTACATAAAGTAACATGTATAATAGATCGCTTGCCAAGGAGTTACAAATTGCATCGAAGTATAACGGACCAACACACAACTCTGTGTAACATGACTTTTATAGTTTGGTTAATACTTTAGTGAGAACAACTCACAAACGCGGATGGCAAAAACAATAACAAAGGCCTGAGTGACGTCATCTGCATACTATCTATAGGTTACTTTATGATAAAATGGATGGGAGTTAAAGAGTACTACAAGATATTGATCACGCATGCAATACTCTTCAACGTAACGTCACTTCCTTCCTAATGACGCATGGTAACTTAGTAACACTGGCTCTAAACTATCGGATCAATGGCGGACGCCCGTATGAAATATTTCCCCGGCGAGCATAAAAGCGTATCCAGACGAAAAAAAACCCCATAGATTTGATCATGTTTTGACTTTTACACATTCTGATCACAAGGCATATGAAAAGTTCTAGCAGCATGAAGAATAAAAAGTAATGATTTTCTTTGTTTAGAACCAAGATGGTCGCCGTTGCCGGGCGGCGTGACATCAGACTACTGATTCCAATTGGCTATCTGTCCAAAGCGTGCAAGTCAAGGTGTACCACCGTTAAGTCTACCTTAACATTATAATTTGTGACCCATCGCCTCAAAACGGTATTATATGTCGTGGTGCTTACGATGCTTAAAATAGATTTTAAAGATAGTATGCGCTCGGTAAAGAAGCTCACAACATTGTCATCCGGAAGTATAACGGACCAACACAGAAAACTTTGTATAACCTTGAACGTTTATGGTATGGTTAATACACTTTAGTGAGAATGGGCATGATCTACATTAACTTTCCATGTGTTCGAGGTCATTGGTCACATTGCAAAGTGTGCTCAAAATGACCTTCATAGTGAAAAGTGTTCACATATTGTGAACTATCTAACATTACGATTGGTCATTGTGTTCATCTTGACACATGGGAATGTTTACAACTTTCATAAACAAAGCAGCATGTTTACATTTGTTCAGAAATGTCCAATCGTTGGACAGCAACAAATCACGTGATTGATGACTCGGTTGACGAAAACTCATACGGACCAATACACATAACTATGTGTAACCATGAACTTTTATGGTATGGTTAATACAGTTTAGTGAGAATTACTCATAAACGCGGATGAAAAAAACAAACACAAAAAACAATAACAAATACCTGAGTGGCGTCAACTTCGAACTATCTTTACCTGGGTACTTAACGAAACATCAAAGACTCATTTGGTTTATTTTTTTCCTTAAAAATTGAGCTCTTATAGATAGTTCGAAGATGACGTCACTTAGGTCTTTGTTATTGTTTTTTGCCATCCGCGTTTATGAGTAATGCTCACTGAACTGTATTAATCGTTCATGGATACACACAGTTTTGTGTGTTGGTCCATTATACTTCCGGATGGCAATGTTATGAGCTTCTTAGCCAAGCTAAGAAGCTAAAAAAATTGCCATCCGGAAGTTTAACGGACCAACACACAAAACTGTGTGTATCCATGAACGTTTAAAGTCAGGTTAATACAGTTCAGTGAGCATTACTCATAAACGCGGATGGCAAAAAACAATAACAAGGAGGAGCAGTGGCTGGCTTCACAAGTAAAGGGACCGGGTAAAGTCGTAATTAATGGGAGCGATCAATATTCGTGTTTTCGTCCATCCTAGACATCGATCACATGATTTGTTGCTGTACAACGATTGGACATTTCTCAATAAATGTAAACATGCTGCTATGTCTATGAAAGTTGTAAACATACCCATGAGTCACGCTGAGCAAAATGACCTATTGGATTCAGTAGTCTGATGTCACGCCGCCCGGCTTCGGCGGCCATCTTTGTTCTAAACAAAGAAAATCATTACTTTTTATTCTTCATGCTGGCTAGAACTTTTCTCTTCTTCTTCTTCTTCTTCTTCTTCTTCTTCTTCTTCTTCTTCTTCTTCTTCTTCTTCTTCTTCTTCTTTTTTCTTCTTTCTTTCTTTTCGTCTTGTGAAAACCTCCAATATTGTCGAGGATCACTCCACAGTTTGTAGGGTTTTACATTTTTAACTTGCTAAAACTCTGCACATAATACTAATGTTAAAAACAAAAAAAAAACAAAAAAAAAAAAAAAACCAAAAAAACACAGACACATAGATTAAAAAGTCACGTTGTGAACTCTAGCGTGAAGGCATGTTGGCAACCGTTTTCAGCCACTTCAGCTGGGAGGCTATTCCATAGTCGGGCAGTGGAAGGGAAAACGAATACATGTGGGGTCTGTTTTTGATGTTGGGATGGTTACTCTTGCTGTGTGTCCCTCGTATTTCTTGTGCGATATCTTTGATGTCGTTTGGAAGTTTAAGGCACGAATTTTGTAGTAGATCTTGTGGAACAATTAAGTTTATCTATATTTCTTCTCTTTTCAGAGGTTAAGGCCAATCCGTTGTGATATTTCAGACGCACTTGAGAAAGGATCGAATGTGTTTGTGATGCGTCTTGCTGTTTTCTTTGGATGTTTTCTAAGGTGTCGATGGTTTTCTTTGTATATGGGTCCCAAATTGAGCTGCCATACTCCAAATTGGTCTAACAATAGTTTTAAAAGCAAGGGTTTGAGTTGTGATTGGGCATCTTTTTATATTGCGGGTGATGTAAGCGCTTGTTTGATTTGCCTTTTGAAGCCTGGTGACATATGTGGTCATTCCATTTGAGGTTTTTAGCAAACTCAATGCCA
>NC_088368.1:7195252-7197752 GCF_034508935.2 Berghia stephanieae | reverse complement strand
GAATATCTGTACTCAATGAATGGTGGCTGGAGTATGAATGTCTGTACTCAATGAATGGTGGCTGGGTATGAATATCTGTACTCAATGAATGGTGGCTGGAGTATGAATGTCTGTACTCAATGAATGGTGGCTGGAGTATGAATGTCTGTACTCAATGAATGGTGGCTGGAGTATGAATGTCTGTACTCAATGAATGGTGGCTGGAGTATGAATGTCTGTACTCAATGAATGGTGGCTGGAGTATGAATGTCTGTACTCAATGAATGGTGGCTGGAGTATGAATGTCTGTACTCAATGAATGGTGGCTGGGGTATGAATGTCTGTACTCAATGAATGGTGGCTGGAGTATGAATGTCTGTACTCAATGAATGGTGGCTGGAGTATGAATGTCTGTACTCAATGAATGGTGGCTGGAGTATGAATGTCTGTACTCAATGAATGGTGGCTGGGTATGAATATCTGTACTCAATGAATGGTGGCTGGAGTATGAATATCTGTATTCAATGAATGGTGGCTGGAGTATGAATGTCTGTACTCAATGAATGGTGGCTGGAGTATGAATGTCTGTACTCAATGAATGGTGGCTGGAGTATGAATGTCTGTACTCAATGAATGGTGGCTGGAGTATGAATGTCTGTACTCAATGAATGGTGGCTGGAGTATGAATGTCTGTACTCAATGAATGGTGGCTGGGGTATGAATATCTGTACTCAATGAATGGTGGCTGGAGTATGAATATCTGTACTCAATGAATGGTGGCTGGAGTATGAATGTCTGTACTCAATGAATGGTGGCTGGAGTATGAATGTCTGTACTCAATGAATGGTGGCTGGAGTATGAATGTCTGTACTCAATGAATGGTGGCTGGAGTATGAATGTCTGTACTCAATGAATGGTGGCTGGAGTATGAATGTCTGTACTCAATGAATGGTGGCTGGAGTATGAATGTCTGTACTCAATGAATGGTGGTTGGAGTATGAATGTCTGTACTCAATGAATGGTGGCTGGAGTATGAATGTCTGTACTCAATGAATGGTGGCTGGAGTATGAATGTCTGTACTCAATGAATGGTGGCTGGAGTATGAATGTCTGTACTCAATGAATGGTGGCTGGAGTATGAATGTCTGTACTCAATGAATGGTGGCTGGAGTATGAATGTCTGTACTCAATGAATGGTGGCTGGAGTATGAATGTCTGTACTAAATGAATGGTGGCTGGAGTATGAATGTCTGTACTCAATGAATGGTGGCTGGAGTATGAATGAAACGTAACCGTGAGGTGGGTAGTGGGGACCCCGAAACGTTCACATTATCTGTTTTCGTATATTAAATTGAAGCTTACATTCAATTTCACATTGTTATTCATTTATTTATTCGGGCTTCGAGCAGCGACATTTAATTTATTCAGACTTCTTTGACAAATTTGAGGTCAATTTTGATCCAATGCTTTAATGTGCAGAATAAGTTGGTTTGTTTTTGATAGAATGAAAAACATATTATTGCCTTTATTGTAATGTGACAACACCAATAATAGATAACATGTTATTATTATAATCATACCTAATCGTAATATTATTTATTTATTTTACTCTCTCACTCTCTTTATCTATCTAACTATTTATCAATCTATCTCTCTATCTATCTATATATCTTATCTATCTGTCTATCTGTCTATCTATCTATCTATCTATCTATCTATCTATCTATCTATCTATCTATCTATCATATCTATTATATAATATATCTATCTATCTGTCTATCTATTTATCAATCTATCTATCTATCTATCTATCTATCTATCTATCTATCTATCTATCTATCTATCTATCTATCTATCTATCTATCTATCTATCTATTATCTATCTATCTATCTATTATTTAAAATATTTACCACACTGTTTGAGACAGTCTACATTAATGTTTCAGGCTTAATTTGCCATCGTCAGGACTGAGTTGTTTTGTTGACTGTTGTTGTTTCTTGAAGTGGTTCCGGTTTAAAGTTGCTTAACAAGAATTTACGCCGATGGGGACACTTTCCGTACATCTCACTTTTCATGTTGAGTGTGGCTTCATGAGGGTGTTTGATTATAGTATATTTTTCTTCCAGGCATAAGCTACATTGTTTTGATGTTGGTGTGTATCCTGTTGCTTTAGATAAAATTTTCCATGAAATGTTGTGGTCTAGTTTGGTGTCTTTTAATTTCCAAATATGTTCGCTGAGTTTTGTGGATGTTTTTTTGTTAGTGTTTCTAAATTCTAAATACAATATGGATTCCAACCTGACAGAGGGACAAGGAACGCAATATACCTCCTCCGTGTTTTAAGTGAAAGAGCTATACAGGTTCAGACCCCACTATACCTCTGTTTTGTCGACTACAAAAAAGCTTTTGATAGAGTACGCCACGAAGAAATACTAAAACAACTGCACTCCATTGGCGCTGATGAGAAAGACCCCAGACTCATGCAAACATTATACTACACCCAGCAGTCATCTATCAAAA
>NC_088368.1:7157752-7190252 GCF_034508935.2 Berghia stephanieae | reverse complement strand
GAAATAGAGGTGTGCACTTTACGTTCGTGGTTTTGGATAATTTAAAATTTCCACCGACTTTATAATTAGATCTACGGCCTTGTGAATTCCCTTTGTGACTCATTGTCATGCATACAGGATGTAAACAGGTATTTCCCATCGATGTCCTTAATAGGAGGTGACAAGCAAAGGTGAAATGGGATATGTAAATAAGGTGTAGCATGTTTTCTTCATATTAATTTTAACCGGCGTACCTTCAGCGAAGATGCATAACTGATGTTGACATTTACTGCAGAGTTGCCAGTTTGGCATTAAAATGCCAAATCATTTAATTTTGAAATTTAAAAACTCCCAATGTTTTTTTACATTTCAAATGTAAAATCATTATGAATAGAGAGCATGATAAATGTATTTTAAAAAATTGAGCTTCTATATAGAACAATATCGACTAAATTTGCTCAAAGCGCTTTATAAAGGATCCAAAGTCAACAGCAACACTTAAAATCAAGCTGTTACCTTTTTTATTGACAGATACTATTGTGTTACCAACACGATACTCGTTTTACACCTGAGTGCGGTGAAGGAATGTGAGTCAAGAGCCTTATCCATCCCAAGGCTCAACTTTACGCACGTCTACAGCGGGACTCGAACCAGGGACCTACAGCTCTGAAGGCGATCGTCATACGACAAGACAAAAAAAAAAAAGAACCCTAACAAACAAACAAAAAATATTAACAAAAAAACAAAAAACAAAAAAAACAAAACACAATCAAAACAAATAAAACATAAAAACAAAATCAAAAACAAAAACAAACTAATTATTGTTTTTAGACCAGCAGTGGGGCGATTAGTTCTCACAGTATTATTTCCTCAATCAGAATATTATAAACTTTTTAAGGTCACACGTCGTTTTCTGCTGTGTCGGTTCTATTGATCAAGCTGTAGAACAGTGGGTATTTTACTTTGACACATGCCATCGATAGTAATATCTGTGTATATTGTTTTGTTTAGCAATCACTGCCATTGTTTACATTAAGACGTCTGTCAGAAGGCCGTGGTTATGTTATACATGAGCAAAAAAAAAAAAAATAATACGAGCATTTTTTATATAGCGCAATATCCAATAAACGTGTTCAAAGCGCTTTACAATGGGCCCCTGACCAAGAGCAACATTCAACATGTAGTACGGGACATGACGCCTGTTTGACGATATTACAATTTTTTTCGGACAGGTAGGACGAGACATGAAGCCTGTTGGGTGATATTACATTTTTTCTCAACAGAGACAACGCTGTTAGCGACCGTGTATCATTTTACAACTGAGTACGGTAAGAGAATGTGAGTAAATAGCCTGTTCCAAGGACTCAACTAACTATGCGCTGAGCGAGGCTCGAACCCAGGACCTTCCGATCCGAAAGCGAGTGTCATACCACTAGACCACATAGCCGTGGTTTGTTACCTTCCACTTGGTGTCTTTTGAGACGACTGATCTCAGGTCACACTTGTTTGGCATTGTTTTCACCAAAATAACTGGCAAACACGTTACTCGGTCGGTCACCTGTCCCTGCTTTCCGGGAATTTCAAACCGTCCCGGACGTCCGCGAATTACGCAATACAATGGAAAACAGAAAAACATCTTTTGTTATAGATGGATGAAATCAATGAGTTTTTATATGTTTGCCAATCCCAAAAAGACAAATTAGAGTTAGAGAGCAGACGCTGGTATAGATAGAATGAAGTTGACGTCACTCATGTCTTTGTTATTGTTTTGTTGTTGTTTTTTTTTGCCATCCGCGTTTATGAGTAATTCTCACTAAACTGTATTAACCAGACTTTCAACGTCATACCTAGTTTTGTGTGTTGGTCCGTTATACTTCCGGAGAGCAATGTTGTGAGCTTCTCAGCCTAGCGCATACTATCTATAAGATATAAATCTAACAAGATGTGCGGCTATAGATAGAATGCGCTTGGCCAAGGAGTTCACAACATTGCCATCCGGAAGTATAACGGACCAACACACAAATTCTGTGTAACCATGAACTTTTATAGTCTGGTTAATACAGTTTAGTGAGAACAACTCACAAACGCGGATGGCAAAAACAATAACAAAGGCTTGAGTGACGTCATCTTCGAACTATCTATATTATGGTCTAGTCGAGTCTTGCCATCAGTCCGGAAGGGCCAGGGTTCGAGAGTGGCTCTGAACAGCGCAAAGTTGATGCTCTTTACCGACATTGCCTCACCCTACTCAGGTGTAAAATGATACATGGTCGCTAACAGCGTTGTCTCTGTTGAGAAAAAATGTAATATCACCCAACAGGCTTCATGTCTCGTCCTACATGTTCAGTAACCAGTAGATTTTTGACCAATCAAAAAATGGAATTTGTGACACGCCTTCATACGTGCTCGGACAAACACAGTTGGTTGTTTATAAACAATAACGTGAATGAAATCGACCCCTCTCTGATCATTTTTATTGTTTTTATACCGCCAAATGGGTGACTAGTTATCACACGATTTTCTCGATCACATTATTAACGTTTAAGTTTGCGCATAGTTTTCTGTGTTGGTTCTATTGATCAAGCGATAGAACAGTGGGTAATTTACTTGGACACATAACATCGATAGTAAAATCTGTGTAGTTCGCTCTGTTTGCCAATCATTGCCATTGTTTACATTATGACGACTGTCCGAGAGGCGTGGTTATCTAAGTGTCTATTATTTGAGTAATTCTGCCATCGGAGGACCAAGAGTTCCAAATAATATGAAAAAAAGTCAAAAACATTTTATAGATAAAACGAAGTTGACGTCACTCAGGCTTTTGTTATTGCTTTTTGCCATCCACGTTTATGAGTAATTCTCACTTAACTGTATTAACCAGACTATAAAAGTTCATGGTTACACAGAGTTTTGTGTAATTACGTGTAACTATGAAAATTTTATAGTCTGGTTCATACAATTTAGTGAGAAGTACTCATGAACGTGGATGGCAAAAAACAATAACAAAGACCCGTTTGACGCTTACATCTTCGTTCTATCTATAGATAGTATGCGCTTGGGTAAGAAGCTCACAACAATGCCATCCGGAAGTATAACGGACCAACACACAAAATTATGTGTAACCTTGAATGTTTATAGTCTGGTTAATGTAGTTTAGTGAGAACTACTCATAAACGCGGATGGCAAAAAACAATAACAAAGACCCGAGTGACGTCATCTTCGAACTATCTATAGTCTGGTTAATGTAGTTTAGAGAGAATTACTCATAAACGCGGATGGCAAAAAACAATAACAAAAGCCAGAGTGACGTCATCTTCGTTCTATCTATAGATAGTATGCAGATGACGTCACTCAGGCCTTTGTTATTGTTTTTGCCATCCGCGTTTGTGAGTTGTTCTCACTAAACTGTGTTAACCAGATTATAAAAGTTCATGGTTACACAGAGTTTGTGTGTTGGTCCGTTATACTTCCGGATGGCAATGTTGTGAACTCCTTGGCCAAGCGCATTCTATCTATAGGAGAGGACATACAGAGATTGATACGTACTTGAACTGAGGGTAACATTGACCTCGTACAAAAATCACTTCTGCAGTAATTTATAGATTTCTTGGAAAAATGTTCTTATCTTCCTCAGGAAGATAATTATTAGTCTCCGAGCGGTAAGAATCACCCAGGTTGAGGTTGCTGTCAGTTCAACCAACCGTATTATAGATGCTGTGCGATTGACTAAGAAACTCACAACATTGCCATCCGGATGTATAACGGACCAACACACAAAACTATGTGTAACCTTGAACGTTTCTTGTCACGTTGCCCCCTTATCAGCAGTGCTGGGATTACCCGCCCAAATCATTACCCGGGTAATACCCGGGTAGTGGTCTGATTACCCGCGGGTACCCGTGGCAGGAGTGACTTTTTGGCCAAAAAATGTTTTTGTGAAAGAGAGGGTGGGGGGGGGGGGGGGGGGGGAGGCTTTTTTTAAATTCATTTATTATTTATTATTTATTACAACAAATGAAACGAAACTGAAGTAAGAAACAAGGATAATTAATTACAATGAAACCAAACAAAAAAAAAAATAAAAAAAATACTTGAGATTTATTTAAAAGATAAGAACTAATATAGTCTTAATCTGTTGATTCCAAAATTGAATCAAACGTGTGTTAACAAATAAAACAAACAAAAAAAAAATCAATGTAATTGAAAAATAAAGGAGGAAAATCTTTTGAAAAAATGTCATATAAATGTAAATATGTAAATCAAAATTGTATTACTTCCAATTATCACTCTCAGTTTGGTTTCCATTTGTTGAAGCGGGTACCCGCTACCAGCCCCTTTTACCCGAGTACCCGGTTTAACTTTATTACCCGCGGGTACCCGCCCAGCACTACTTATCAGACCTGCAAATACACTTCAACAGTCGAGACGCCACTTCCCTCGTAATGGCGCATGTTAACTTAGTAACTGCCTCTAAACTATCGGGACAATGGAGGACGCCCTTATGAAATACTTCTCCGACGAGCATAAAAGTGTATCCAGAGGAGAAAAAACATTATGAATCTGATCATGTTTTGAATTTTATACATTCTGATCACATGACATTTGAAAAAGTTCTAGCCAGTATGAAGAATAAAAAGTACCGATTTTCTTTGTTTAGAACCACGCTGCTCGTTGCTGGGCGACGTGACACCAGACTATTGAATCCTATTGTGCACGACCTAACCGCATTACATCAATACATACGGAATGATATAAAGAAATAAAACAACCAAACAATGAATAAACAACTACACTAACAATTCAATCACAGAGAACTAGATGTAAACACATTCCGGCTTATAATTTACTTAACAATTATGAGAATAATTTATAGTGTGATTAACTACAAACATTCCTGTACGGGTCACAGACTTAAATACTTGGCATGCGCCTGATATGGATCAACTTTGATATCAATCTGACGCCAGTGGTCGATTGGGTAACGTGCTTATGAAGTAACCTTATAATAATAATAATAATAATAATAATAATAATAATAATAATAATAATAATAATAATAATAATAATAATAATAATAATAATATATAATAATGATAATAATAATGATAATAATAATATAATGATAATAATATAATAATAATAATAATAATAATAATAATAATAATAATAATATAATAATAATAATAATAATATAATAATAATAATAATATAATAATAATAATATAATAATAATAATAATAATATAATAATAATAATAATAATAATAATAATAATAATAATAATAATAATAATATAATAATAATAATAATAATATAATAATAATAATATAATAATAATAATAATAATAATAATAATAATAATAATAATAATAATAATAATAATAATAATAATAATAATAATAATATAATAATAATAATATATGAATAGATATGATGATGATGATGATGATGATGATGATGATGATGGTGGTGGTGGTGGTGATGATGATGATGATGATGATGATGATGATGATAATGATGATGGCGATGATGATGAAGATGGTGATGATTATGATCATCATATCTTGTCGCGCCAGTGAGTCAGCCAGTCCCGGGCAGTCTGGTTGCATTCCCTCAGGTCAGCATTGGTGCAGTGAGGTCCCAGCGAGCATTCGGACAGGATGTGGTCCATGGTCTGTCTGGGGTGACCGCATGGGCATTCAGTGCCCGGTGAGATTTTCCATTTAAAGAGGTCGGTGGCGGTGTTTCCCACCTTTGCTCTAGCTCTGTTCAACGCCACCCAGTCTTTTCTCTTGAGGTCTGTGCCTGTTGGGAGCTTTTCTGTTGGGGGCTGGAGGGCATCGTTTGCTGTCTTGTCCCATTCTACCCATTTCTCCAGGCGGTAGAATGCTGAGTGGTCTGGGTGAAGGCTCTCTACTGTGAGGAAGCTTTTCCTTGATTTGAGCCTGCTTTTGGGGCAATTGTGGTCATGAAGGGGGTGTCTCTGGTCCATTTCCTGTTTGTATTTTTGTATTTGGGCCTGAGTTTCCCTCGGGATGTGTGGTGGGGCTATTCCTGCTGTACGGTAAACCAGTGGTATCCGGCAGGCGTTGTTGAGCTCGGGGTCTAGCTTGGAGGCATGACATGATCGGGCCCATACAGCTGAGCAGTACTCCGCAGTTGAGTAGCTGAGGGCCAATGCTGTGGTCCTTAGAGTTTTAGGGTCAGTTCCCCACTTCATGTTTGCCAGCTTTCCAAGGAGGGCATTACGCGTGGACACTTTTGCCTTGGTCTTCCTCACGTGTTCTCTGAAGGACAGAGTCCGATCAAGCGTCACTCCGAGGTACACTGGGTGGTAGTTGTACTCTAATGTCTGGCCATTCCACTTGATGTTAAGTTTTTTGTGGGCTTGGTGGTTGTTGAGGTGAAATGCACACACTTGTGTTTTCCCTGGGTTGGCGTTCAGCGAGTTTTTAGTGTAGTACTTTGTGAGGGTGTTTAGGGCATTTGTCAGTCTGCTCTCGATTGGTTGGATTATGATGATGATTATAGTAGTAAACTTTGAACTTTTATATAGTACAATATCAACTAAACGTGCTCAAAATGCTTTGCAAGGGTTCCCTATCGACGTGCAAATATTTGTAGGTCTCATAACCCAGTAACTTTTGGGCTGATTGTTGTAATGGAAATGTCAAAATATAACGGAAAATATTGTCCATTACAACAATGTCAAACTAGGCCCATAAGTGGGTTCGGATGTCAGACCTGCATATATGTACACGTCGGTCCCTATCCAACAGGATCATTTAACATGTAGGATGAGACATGACGCATGTAACGCAGTATTACAATTTTTTTTCCGACAGAGACAACGCTGTTAACACCTGAGTACGGTGAGAGAATATGAGTAAAGAGCCTTTCCAAGGACTGAATTACGTACTGTTCAGAGCGGGACTCGAACCTAGGACCTTGCGATCTGAAGGCGAGAATCATACCATAGGAGCATATAGCCGCATGGAATGAATGAGGTTGAAAAATAAATATGGAAAATAAATTCAAATATATACAATAACAATAACAAAAAAAAAAAACAATAAAATAATAAATGCCCTCTATTCATTTCATAGTGGAAATTTGTCTTTAGAGTCTATTCCAAGAGGAAAATGGAATAACCTAGGCGTTAGCCGCAGGGCAGCGCCGCAAACTGAGCTAAAGCGAGATGACACATGCTCAAGGCCACACAGCGCAGCGAGTAATCGAACGCGGTACCTTTCGGGTCCGAAGCAAAGACAGTACAGCCGAGCCACGCTTTTATAGATAGAATAAAATTGACGTCACTGGGGTCTTTGTTAATGTTTTTTGCCATTCACGTTTATGAGTAAGTCTCACTATACTGTATTAACCAGACTATAAACGTTAATGGTTACACAGAGTTTTGTCTGTTGGTCCGTTATACTTCCGTATTGCAATGTTGTGAGCTTCCTAGCCAAGCGCATACTATCTATATTTCTTAGTTTTATTTTTTATTTTTTTTATTGCTGTAATCCATTTATTTTAAAAGATGGAAACGGTGCCAGTCACCAAATCAACCAATATAGCTATGCCCCTGGTGTTAGACTTGACATTTAAGTTGGATGCCAGAGGCGAGGTGGTTATCCCTGATTAAATGCAAAAGATCAACCCATAACACTTTTTATTCTCTTTGACGCGTGCCTTCATGTCAAGTCGTGTACTGCATCGACTGCTATTTATTTATTATAACTGAGTGAATGCATTTCCTACCAAATTAAGTCCCTTGTTGTTGGACAAAGAATAAGAGGAAAGAAAGGTCGTAACATCAAACCCTCTATTTTGAGCTTATATATATATATATATATATATATATATATATATATATATATATATATATAAGAGAGAGAGAGAGAGAGAGAGAAAGAGAGAGAGAGAGAGCAATATCCACTAAACGTGCTCAAACCGCTTTACAAGGGGTCCCTGGCCAACAGCAACATTTAACATGTAGGGCAAGACATGACGCCTATAAGGGCTAACCCACACCGGAGACTGACTCCGACGACCCAGCACTGGCGTCCTCTGCCGTCTTCCGGAAAAAGACGTCGGGCACGGACACAATACTAAGAATAAAGAGAAGCTAGACCTACCCATACCAAGAACCCGACATCCTCTGCCGTTTTTTTTTTTCGAGGTCCCGGGTGTAAGAGAGTTAGCTTATAGCAAGTGGGTTTAATGAGTTCACAGTGCTTGTATATCAGTTAAACTTGGTCATTATATTGAGTAGTCTAGGACAGTTTTACGTTCCAAAGTTAAAGGATTGGTCATTATATTGAGTACTAGAAAATTACTTTCTTTGATCGGTGTTACTTGGTTATTGGGGATAATAGCATCAAATTATAGTTGGAATTTATTATTTGGGCGTACAGATTATTTGGGCGTACTGAACTAACGTTTACCAAAAGTAATATTATATCATAAAAGGCGGGGTTTAACACCAATATGTAGGAATTGACGTTTCAGGTTTGATTATGATTTGGTCTTACTCTTAGGGGTTGGATTATAGACTGACAGGGAACTGTCAAAACTGCAAGGGGGCGTGGAACCAATGGAATTGTGGGTAAAATTTTGATAGGGATAAAAGAGGATGTTTCGAGGAAAACGGTAGGATTCAACTTGACCATGAGCTGCACACTTTAAACCTTTTGTGCTCACCATCATTTATTTGCTTTTACGGACTTAGAAATATTCCACGAACATTGAAAATGGTTACTTAGGCAAAATTGACTTACATGTGGACTGATTTTACGGATTTGGAATTTATAAAACTGATTGAATTATGACCATGCTATTTGATTTGGATTTGGAATTTATCATGATTTGGATTTTGAATTTATCACAAACAAATAAAACTGTAAGAAATGAAACTTGGAATCTGGACTTTTATTTGAATGTCTTGATGTTGTGCATTCAATTATCATCACCGACCCCTGAACTCTTTCGTCATTATTAACATCTACAACACGACGCAAAGGATAATACTACCATCTATGAAAAACACCACTATGCGATCATAAGCCATTACATATGTGTGCAATTACGCCACATTATGTATCTTATTTGGTGTCGTGTCTCAGGATTCTTATATATCTTTTTTTGGAGCCATGGTACCAGGATGTAAAGATGTTATTATTCCGAACCATGGATACACAAGAAATGTGTATTGTTGCAGTGTTAATATATATTGAAGTTTTTGTGAGACTCGAATTTTGAAGTGAAAATTGTGAACAGATAGGGAAATAGTTTTATTTGGGAAAGAAAATGAATATCAATTTTGAAGGTGAAGTAGTGGAATTATTTTGTATTGAAATATGAAAAAAAAAAATTTGAAATTATAGATGATTCCTAAAATTCTGACAAAAGACGATATTTAAAAAAATAGATAAATATACTAAATAATATTTAAATTAAGAGTCACAGATAGAAAAGGAAATTTTAAAAAAATATAGATATATAGGGCAATATATTATATTCAAAAAGTGAAAACAATATATTATAGAACGGCAAAATAATAATAATAATAATAATAATAATAATAATAATAATAATAATAATAATAATAATAATAATAATAATAATAATAATACTAATAATAATACTAATAATAATAATAATAATAATGCATTGATGCTATACGTATTTTATTTAATTAAAAAGAAGAGAGGGAGAGATGAAGAAAAATTGCAGAATTTAAATGAATATTTTAGTGCGTTTTATTTTTCAAAATAAATGAAAATGCGTTTACTTATAATCGGGCGTTTCGGAACAAATCTTCGAATATTAATTTGTACCGTTAATGGCAATGTTTTGTTAATATCAGTAACAAAGATGTGTCGATTTTTATTTCAATTTTTGTATGTTACTGTTGGAATTACATGACAGTTGGTCCATTATTTAATGTTGTTACGTTTTATTTTCTGTCAAAATGACTCAAGAAGACGATGGCAATAAAAACACGTAAATTATAAGTTTTGATAATTGAAAAATGTCTTATGGTATTTATTGTTATATTACAACATCATTGATTATATTTTTCTCCCGTCAATAGGGATGAATTGGTAGGTTGATATTGACTCTTTGAGATTCATGGGTTCATGACAAAGAGCAAAGTTTTATATCTGTTTGTATTCTTGGTAATAAATGTGTGGTTAACGCAGCCAAGTAATCGACAACAGAGCTTATTTAGTTGTGTAATGAGACATGGCGTTATAATAGATTACATAAGACATTTGGATTTTATCACTGGAAATTAAGTTGAAATGATTTATGCGGAATATGAGTCAATCGTTGTTTTGTTTAGTTTTGTTTTGAAACGCGTTTCATCGTGATTTTTAAAAGGAGACATATTCTCATAATAACGGAATAACGGACTTTTGGTTTAAAGTCGGAGAACAAATAAAATGACGGAGTATTAATTATTATGAAAGACTGATGTCTTGTAATGGGAGTTAAAATGTTATTACGGAAGAATAACAAAATATTGAAAATGCATTACCATGTCATGTGAGCTGATAATATTTGTGACACAAGTGGTTAACTTGTTAAGAATCAGCGAATTATAAGTAACCCATATGGTAAAATGCTGTTAATGCATATTGGGGAAATAAGCGCAGTGATGTAAGACGCGGTGATTAAAGTGCACATGATTTAAATTACGAGACGCAGGAATGAGGCGTTCGGGAATATTTTATTTTGCGTTTGATTAAAGCGCATTGTTTAACATTATGAAATGATACAGAAGGCGGATAATTTTTATAAATACGATGCGCGTGGTTAAAGCGCACACAATTATCAATGCTATATTAAGAGGCGCGAGATAACGTCGCAATGAGTTATATGAATATTTTTATAAGCCGAGGGCAAAGGCGCGAAACATTGAATTTTTATTGACCAGAGTGTATATCGTTTCTGCAAATATTTTGATTATCATATTTTTCTCCTATAGATTCGCTGTTGTAATTGTAATCAATATTTACTGCGTGATTTGAATTTAACATTTATATCATACAATGTGTAACTGAGTTGAAGAAGAAGTTATGTTCAATTGTCAAATCTTAACTGTGTAATCATTCGGCAATCAGTTGAAATGGTAGGAAGTGCTACGATAACATAAACAAAATCATATTTCATTAAATTAGGGATTTTCTAAGGGGAATAATTCGAGTTAATCAAAGGCAAAAGTAGTGTTTGCACTAAAACATGATACAGTCATCACGAAAGAGGACACTTGCAACCATCAGTCATAACGGGAACGCTGATGACAACGACAGAGGCAACTCAAACACAACCACAACATAGGTCGGAAAATGTCCTAATCCCTTTGGTCTATCCACGAATACCTTGAAATGGAGTAAGCATCTCGACAAAACACTACGCCATTGATACGTCCAGAATCAACACAATCTACAGACTACAAATACACAGCAACCTCAATTACATCGTACCTTTCAACTTATACAAACTTGACAGAATTCATAAAATGATATCTGTATCAACACAGATTTCTTCCATGAACCTTTTTATATTTACAATCTTTTTTGAACAATTGGATTACTTGTATTTACTTCTACAACAACAATACCCAACGATGTGCGATGTCAATAATTACATAAACGTTCAAGATACGATTGTTTTTACAAAAATGATGTCCAATTGTGAACAATACTACTTCCATCATATTCAGTGGTGAGCGTATTCAAATTTAAACTTATATCAATATACAAGTGTGCAGCACCCATATCTACAACTTATAAACATTGAATATTATAATAAAGCCTGTCTTAGTATCATTGTAAAAGATAAAGGCTATATATGTATATAAGACAATGCAGGAAAAAGTATCGCAAAACGCCACATGAGCGATTTCCTTGGATTCATTATCGTATGATATTCAACAACCTGCGTTCAAATAACGAAAATATTGTTGACCTTATTCGACCCTACTACATAGTCTACTAGACTACGTTATTGTTACATCCTTTACCTGGTGTTTGGACTCACGTCACCCACCGGTACTCTACAGATTACATCATCTACCTGGTGTGTACTCACATGCCACCTCATCAAAACTCGATCAACAAACACAGACAATTACAATACACGACCTCTGTCGACTACTACACACGAACTCTGTGTCAACACATGGCTGAGTTCACAACTTTCTTTTGACTTGCTGGATAAGTCAAACTTCATTTAAATTCAAGATCTCGCACACAGTTAATCTTGAATTTTTACAATTTCATCTACAATGAGATTCAACATATACACAAGACAACCACAAATATCAACGAGGAGAATCGACCCAGATGCCGGAGATGAATGGATTACAGCGACGTCACAAGACCAAGAAGCAACCCAACAGGTTAAGCATACGTTTGCTACCTGTAGAGTCTTTTTTCGTCCCAATTCAAAAGACTCGAACAAATACAACACACTAATTGCAAAAGTTGGTCACTTTAGTAACAGCCCACAATCACATACTGTGTTAGATTTTACTTATTTAGTTATTTACACTGTACTAAATATGAATAATTCGGACAGACTAATGACTGATTATTTACTAAACACTAAATATGTGATGTGAACAAGTCGGACAGACTAATGTCTGATTATTTATTAAACACTAAATATTTGAATGTGAAGACATTATTGTGATAATTCTAAGACATTTACAGAGGAAAAAGTTTTTAATTTATTAACAATAATTAAAGTGAATTTATGACACTTGGGCTATTCAGTGACCACAACACACACAACAATGCAACACGTAGACTAGATACAATCACCTCAACTCTTATAGTTGATATATTTTTTTCATTGCATGAAAACTCATTCTAAATGGAGACAATGACTTAATTAACAATTACTGACAATTTTTACAGGATGATCATTCTCAAAACGAACGGATTACTGAGAAATGTGACCTCTGATGGATGACCACAAAGAACAATTTGATATCAATGTAGTTGTAAACTACACCCTGATGACTTAAAAAGCTTAAAAAATTGAACCATCAACAATGAACAATGAATGATAATAACTTCAACTTGAATTTTAAAATGATGATAATGCTATTATTATGATTTATTTTTAAATATTTTTTTATTACTAATTGAAATGTAATCCTTCGTATATGGATTTAGATGTCTATAATACATTATTTGTACCACATATTATAAGTAGGAATTAATGTAATAATGTTGTTTAAATGGAATCATACAATATAAGGGAATATACAAGGTACTGGTTTTGATATGTCAGTAAATGAGTAGACATACATGGAAGCTGAGATTATCACCCATGTCGTAAAGAGTTGAATTTGAGATTGAATAAGACAACGTGAGTATATCACAAATGGAATTTGAACCATCCTTTTTCACGCAATACTATTTATGTGTGATGGGATATGACGAGAATTAAACACTTTTATTGCTATGAAGATGGAATTTAAGGTGAAAAGATATTTTTTCTTTGAACTTTTAATTACTTGATATCTTACTGTCAATGTTGTAATGCCTTAAAAAGTATAATCGATAAATATATAAATGTTTAATCAACTTTCGTGTTGGTAAATTTAAATTTTAATCACTTTTAAATGATAGATACCTTACTGTTGATGTTGTAATTTGAAAGAAAAAAAAAATCTATAATCGATATATATATCTATTTAGATGTTGTAATCAAATTTGATGTTTGTGAATTTATCAATGTTGTAATACTATAAAACCTATAATTGATATATATGAATGTTGTAATCAACTTTGGTGTTTTTGAATTTAAAGTTTAAAGTTTTTAAATATTTAACTGGTATAAGTATTATCATTTTAACATTTATTTATTACATTTTAGTTGGACATTACATATATATTTAATCTCTCACTGTAATTTTTTTGAATTGAAATTGTTTTAAAGTCAATTTAAATTCTAAGAAAGGGGCGTATGTAAGAGAGTTAGCTTATAGCAAGTGGGTTTAATGAGTTCACAGTGCTTGTATATCAGTTAAACTTGGTCATTATATTGAGTAGTCTAGGACAGTTTTACGTTCCAAAGTTAAAGGATTGGTCATTATATTGAGTACTAGAAAATTACTTTCTTTGATCGGTGTTACTTGGTTATTGGGGATAATAGCATCAAATTATAGTTGGAATTTATTATTTGGGCGTACAGATTATTTGGGCGTACTGAACTAACGTTTACCAAAAGTAATATTATATCATAAAAGGCGGGGTTTAACACCAATATGTAGGAATTGACGTTTCAGGTTTGATTATGATTTGGTCTTACTCTTAGGGGTTGGATTATAGACTGACAGGGAACTGTCAAAACTGCAAGGGGGCGTGGAACCAATGGAATTGTGGGTAAAATTTTGATAGGGATAAAAGAGGATGTTTCGAGGAAAACGGTAGGATTCAACTTGACCATGAGCTGCACACTTTAAACCTTTTGTGCTCACCATCATTTATTTGCTTTTACGGACTTAGAAATATTCCACGAACATTGAAAATGGTTACTTAGGCAAAATTGACTTACATGTGGACTGATTTTACGGATTTGGAATTTATAAAACTGATTGAATTATGACCATGCTATTTGATTTGGATTTGGAATTTATCATGATTTGGATTTTGAATTTATCACAAACAAATAAAACTGTAAGAAATGAAACTTGGAATCTGGACTTTTATTTGAATGTCTTGATGTTGTGCATTCAATTATCATCACCGACCCCTGAACTCTTTCGTCATTATTAACATCTACAACACGACGCAAAGGATAATACTACCATCTATGAAAAACACCACTATGCGATCATAAGCCATTACATATGTGTGCAATTACGCCACACCGGGTTCGACGAGCCCCGCTTTAGGCACTCTGATATTTTATTCCTTGGGCATTTCTGTATCTCTATGCCATTAAAAGTTAAGACTATTGTAACAAGAAAAAGTGTTATTGTGTACGGTCTTGTTATTATTATTTATTCATCGGTCTTTTGGTTCTTCTTTATTATTGCAACAGAGCAGGGAAGGTATTTAAAGAATATTAAATAAATTGACTTAGAATATTAGATCTGGAGGAAAGTATTTTGGGATAGACTAGCGTCACATCCAAAGAGTAGCAAGTAATTGCTATTGTCCGTTTTACGCTATTGAAACCGGGATAAACTCCGGCTCCATGAGTAAAAAATATAATTTAAAATGTTAAATCATCGTACTTTTTATAGTTTAAGGCCGACACTTCATAGTTCTTACAAAATAAGGAGAAGACCCTCTTGTGTGTGTGTCTAGTGCAGGGGCATCTATACTGATGTCCTAGGTCGAGTAGTTACTCTCTTCTTTATTCTCTCTCTCTCTCTCTCTCTCTCTCTCTCTCTCTCTCCCTCCCTCTCTCTCTCTCTCTCTCTCTCTCTCTCTGCTGTCTCCTACTCTTTCCCGCCCCACTCTCTATATTTATTTTTCTCTCTCTCTCTCTCTCTCTCTCTCTCTCTCTCTCTCTGTGTCTCTCTCTGCTGTCTCCTACTCTTTCCCGCCCCACTCTCTATATTTCTTTCTTTCTCTCTCTCTCTCTCTCTCTCTATCTATCTATCTATCTATCTATCTCTCTCTCTATCTCTCTCTCTATCTCTCTCTCTCTCTATATATATTTATATATATATATCAAACCCATTTTTCTGGCACCATCGTACACTCCAACCCCCCAAGTCGGCATAAAATGCCAAACATAAAACTGACAACAACTCTCTGTCCCCCATCTTTACGACATACAGGTGGTCATAAACACACATAATATCACAATCCATTATATTTAGTGTTACAATTTGCAAGGAGCATGACACAAATAGCGACTCGACTGTCTTCGAAGATAATAATGATAATTGAAGCATTTCTGGTGTCAAATTAATGGTTAAAACAGCCCAGCTTTAAAAAAGAAAATTGACAAATCACCTTTCTTTCATTTTTTTAAAAACTAGAAATGTTTTATTTCTATTATCGATGAATTTACAAACAAAATGAGCTTATACCTTCACAATGATGTTAATCCTGAGACTTCGAGCAAGTCGCAAGCTATGTTGACAAATTGAAAGTCATCTCAATTCGTCGAAATCTACAGATAGTATGCGATTGGCTTAGCAGCTCACAAAATTGCCATCCGGAAGTATAACAAAACTCTGTGTAACCATGAAGTTTTATATTCTCTCACCGTACTTAGGTGTAAAACGAGTACCTGACTGTTAACAGCGTTGTCTTTTTGTCTTTGTCGGAAAAAATATTATAATATCGTCTGCCAGGCGTCATGTCTCGTTCTACATATTGTTGTTGGTCAGGGACCCCCTTATAAAGCTTTGAGCTCGTTTAGTGGATATTGCGCTATATGGAAGCTCAAATTGAAGGGGTGGGATTGGGGGTGCGAATAAACCTCGGGCTGAGGGTGGGGGGGGGGGGAGTCCGCAAAAACTCTGAAAAATATAGACCAGGAGGGGAGGGGGCGTTATTTGATGATACAGTAATATTATTTGAGTGTCTTTCTACGATGTAGACCTTTATCTTAATTTCTACGATTTATATGTGAAACTTAAAGTTCTATTTTAAGCATCGGGTTTGTGCGGCTTTCTGATCCAGTGGATAGGAATGTCCTGGGTTCGAGTCCCGCTCAGAGCGTTATCTCTGTGGGAAAAAAAATTTTTTTCGCTCATCAAGTTTTATGTCTCGTTCTATAGATAGTATGCAGATGACGTCACTCAGGCCTTTGTTATTGTTTTTGCCATCCGCGTTTGTGAGTTATTCTCACTAAACTGTATTAACCAGACTATAAAAGTTCATGGTTACACAGAGTTTGTGTGCTGGTCCGTTATACTTCCGGATGGCAATGTTGTGAACTCCTTGGCCAAGCGCATTCTATCTATATGTTACGCGTTGATTTTGGCTAGGAATCTTTTGTAAAAAGCCTTGAGCACGCTTCGTGGATATGGCCCAAGAGGATGCTAAGGTTTTGTTTTTGTTGTTTTTGTCTTTTTTGTTTTGGCTTTAAAAAAAAAATTATAGATAGTGTGCGCTTGGCTAAGAAGCTCACAACATTGCCATCCGGAAGTATAACGGACCAACATACAAAACTATGTGTAACCTTAAACGTTGATAGTCTGGTTAATACAGTTTAGTGAGAATTACTCATAAACGCGGATGGCAAAAAACAATAACAAAGACCTGAGTGACGTCAACAAAGAACTATCTATAGATAGTTCGAAGTTGACGTCACTCAGGTCTTTGTTATTGCTTTTTTTTTTTTTGCCATCCGCGTTTATGAGTAATTGTCACTAAGCTGTATTAACCTGACTATCAACGTTTAAGGTTACACATAGTTTTGTGTGTTGGTCCGTTATACTTCCGGATGGCAATGTTGTGAGCTTCTTAGCCAAGCGCATACTATCTATATCGACATAACACAGCTCTGAGACAACATCTATCTTGCCACAAACATAATAATCAACTAGTCCTCTCCATGGAATGAAATCGAGTTCGCCCAGGGCGGATGAATTTAATGACCTGGAAAATGTATACATAACTAGCTGTTTGTTTTGTGATCGCTATCAACGCGAAATAATCTCTAAATGTTCCCAGATGTTTTGGGAGTCACTCGACGCAGTTGTAATTGACACCTAGTGGAAAGGAACACAAATTAACCCTCTCCTTACCAACTATAGGAAAATCGTCACATTCGTTACGATATAACCAACACTTTTCTTATTCAACTTTATTTTATACATCATAAAATTTAAAGAAAATGAATAGTTTGTTGTAGAGAATGTTTTGCTAAAGAAATTATTTATCGCAAGAACTTACTGCTCTGCTATTGTGTATGAGTGATAAAAAATCTATTTTTGTGTTAATTTGGTGTGAAGTTTTGGAAAAAATCTAGAAAATGGTGGTAAGGAGAGAGTTAATAAGTCCGCGCGCCCCTCGGCGACAGATAGTCAGTCGTCCAAATGTATACAAATAGCAATCGGTGATAAACTAAGTAAACTTCACGGCATTGCCGTCGATGATATGCGTTTAGGTAAAATACTCACAGCGCAACGGCGGGTGATCGAACTCGGTCGAGACAAAGACCATACCGCTGAGCCACGCTGTCCCCCATATATATATATATATATATATATATATATATATATATATATATATATATATACTGGTAGTCAATAGATATCAACCATCCTCCCTCTTTGACGCTCCGTTATCCTTAGAATCTGCCAATACATCCTGCTATTAAAATAGTTATGGCAATTTATGAATCAAAATGTAACCTATTCCTTATTATTCCTCCAATGGACTGGTTATAATATGCACACTTCCAATGATTTTGGAACCGGAAATGTAAAGGATGTGACGTCTCTACTTTACATCCTTATTGTAAATTCCCCCCACCCCTTAAATTGCAGGTGATGTGTATTGACATAATACCGGTTTGAGACAATGGGTCACAGACGACGTGCACACATTAGCAGGTCCGATAACCGAGCGTAATTAGGGGCTTGGTTTTAACATTGTTGTTGTTGTAATGGACAATATTTTGCGTTGGTTTGAGAGATTGAATTTCCACTACAACAATGAGCTCATAAAAACGTGTTTGGGTTAGCAGACCTGCATATAAGTACACGTCGGTCACAGATATTCTATTCCATGTCACAGGTTTAAAGCGTACTCGTATTATTTCCTCTACACTTATTTTCACGAAAGCCCTACTTGAATGCTAATTTATTCTTATCATTCTTTTCTTTCTGTTTTTCATTTTTTGTTTTGTTTTTTTTAATTGTTTTGCGGGGAACATTTTCTTACTCTGACCTTTTTTCCTCGTCAACATAGCCATGGGTGAAAGGGCAATCAACTCGGGTTGCCAATTTGGCATTTTTACTGCCAATTCCAAAAACATAGGTCTTTTAAATTTAAGTCTACTGGCATTGAAAAATTAGCTTGAATGATATCATCATCATAGCTTGTCGCTCCAACACCGAACCCACTCCACAGCATCTGTGGAGCAGACTCCTAGGTTATGGTCAGTGCAGCTGGGCCCTTCCTGACATTCTCTAAGGATGTGCTCCATCGTCTGCTCTGAGCATCCACATGTACACAAGCTGGTCTCAGCCAGCCCCCACTTTTTCATGCTTCCAGCTGTTCTCCCAATTTTTGCCCGTGCTCTGTTCAGTGTTACCCATTCATTCCTGGGGAGCTCAGTTCCATAGGGCAGTTCTTCTCTCGGATCTTCAACGGCTTCATTTGCACAACACCAATTTGAACGATATCAGACAATGTGATCTTTAAAAAGAATATATTCATAACACTTACTTTTTGCAGCCAGATAAGAAAATTATGATTTTTTTTTATTTCCACGCTTGTGTACATTTTAGAAGAAAAAGTGGTGGCTTCAATAGTTTGGCATTTTCAAAAACCAATTGGCACTTTTTTCTCGAATTATTTGGCATTTTTAGCAAAATTAATCTGGCAAGCCTGCAATTAGCCTTACGTAACGTTATCTAAGGTAAATCTGGTATAACCCATGGGGGATATAAACTTTTCTGACTCTATGGGCTGTGCTATAACCACAAACATCTAACTAACCACTTTGTAAGGGCTTCGGGAAAACGGGTGAAAAGTAAATAAAATGGGGAGATGAAAAACAAACTCAAAGATAAAGATAAAAAGGGAGTAAATGGAGTGTGTGTATGTGTGTGTGTGTGTGTGTGTGAGAGAGAGAGAGAGAGAAGAGAGACAAAAAGAGAAAAAGGGAGAGAAAATGAGAGACACAGAGAGTTATATATATATATATATATATATATATATATATATATATATATATATATATATATATATATAGGGTGCGAGAAAATAAAAGGCCCCACTTTAGAGTTCTGTTATTTTAAAAGTAATAATAGTAGACACTTGTCCTTTTTAACACAATAATTATTTATTATTTAATAACAGCCATGTGAAATTTCTAAAAAATTGAACAAGTAGTTATTATTTTACAACACTTTATAAAAACGTACCCTAAAAACATAATATCAAATTTGCGTCAGGATTTCAAAAAGCTCATACGTGATCGGTCGAACCGCCGTTTTGTGACACTACAGTACGTAGGCGTTTTTTTCCACGAAGCAATTGAACGACGAATATCATCAATATTTATTCTGTCCCAAGCATCCTGGATTGCTACTTTCAATTGCTCTTCATTGAATACGTTTTTTGTCTGCCCTTGTACACAATGTTTGACATTATGGCCCATGAGTGTATTCCATAGGATTTAAATCGGGGCTCATGGGAGGCCATTCATCTTTTGTTTTGAATTTAATGTTGTTTTTCACTAAGAATGTTTGTGTCGATCTACTTGTGTGGGATGTAGCCCCGTCTTGTTGGAAAATATACGAATTATCAGGATACAGTTTTAAGCCATCTGGTAACAGTTTTTCCTTAAGCAGTACCATATAATTTTGTGCATTCACTTTTGTTGTTTTGGTATCGATGAAATGGAGACGGGTTTTGCCGTTCCAACTAACCCCTCCCGAAACCATAATTTTTTTTGAGAACCGATTACTCTCTTGGTAAAGTCTATCCATTGAAATGTCAGTTTTTCTACAACCGTACACAACGTCATTATGACTGTTTCTTGCAAGTTCAATAGTGAATTGGGCTCACGTGTATCTGCCGAGCGTGTAGAATTGGTTGCCTTATGTGCTGCGGTGTCTTCATGTGGTCAGACCATCCCGCCCTTTTTCGTTTTCCATAGAGTACATTTTAAAGAACATTTTCTGAGAGGTTCCCCTATCGATAGCAAAGGCGGGGCTCACAAGTCAGGGTGAATGAGGGGTGGAAATTTTCTTGAATATTTGAAACATTTCATAAAATTTGTGAACCCATCAAAGGAGAAATCTATTCTACTGTTTTTACACAACCACTCTCAACAACTCTCATGTTGCATTTGAGGTACTCCAGTTCGCTAAAGACAATGGGGTCTTATTGTCTTTTCCGCCCCAATGTCCTCACAAGATACAGCCACTGGATCTTTCCGTCTTTGCCCCTTTTAAAAGGCGACTAGGGTAAGCTCAACAGAACTGGTTGCGTTCACACCCATGATTAGCTCTGTTAATATAATATGACATTCCGGAGGAGGTAAACACTGCATGGAGCTCGAGTGTTGCTGTAGAGAATATTGTGGCAGGCTTTGCAAAAGTCGGAATACATCCTTTTCGGCGTGATGTTTTCCCGGATGACTTTTGTCCCTCTTCAGTTACTGACAGACGAAACCCCGAGCTAGATGAATAGCAACCTGGACCTTCATGCGTCAGCAATCCATTTCTCCATGTCTGCATCAACCCGGACCTTCATTTCAGCAATCCATTCCTCCATCTCTGCCACAAACTGGGCCTTCATGTCAGCAATTTATTCTCCCATCTCTATCTCAAGCCTGGACCGTCATGTCAGCAATCCATTCCTCTCTCGCTGGTTTAACCTGGAACTTCAAACTCTTTTTCGCCTGAATTAAATAGGCCACATCCGAAAGCATCCCCTAGAAAAAGAGCACCAGTAAGGAGGAGAAAACGGAAGAGCTGTATCCTTACAGATAAACCAGACAGGAATAAGATAGAAGACGAACATTTGGTGAAGGTAAAGAAAAAACTGCACAGAAAGGCAGAAATAATGGAGAAAAAAAAGGCAACATAAGAGAGAAAAAAAGAAAAAGTTAAGCAGATTCTTCTTGATAATTCATCGGATTCAGAAAATGATGACTGGTAATGTCTGATTTACTTGTCACCAGCAATAGATAGTATGCGCTTAGCTAAGAAGCTCACAACATTGCCATACGGATATATCACGAACAAACACACAAAACTATGTGTAACCTTGAACGTTTATAGTCTGGTAAATACAGTTTTGAACAGTTCATAAACGCGGATGCCAAAGAACAGTAACAAAGACGGATGGCAAAAAGCAACAACCAAGACCTGAGTGACGTCAACGTCATCCTATCTATAGGGAGACAAGGGTTCAGTGCTTAGAATGTAAACAATGGTCACATGAACAATGTGTTGGAGACAAAAAGAAATCTTTCTATCATGTATGCCATAACTGTAATGATTCAGATACATCAGACTATTTGCATTGATTGGTAAAGAATAGTAAAGCCACATAATATATCGGGCCAGTGTATTTTACTGCCTTCATTGATACGTGTTTGCAATTATTTGAGTCACTTAATTCCACTTACCTTACCTTACCCGGGTTCCATCTCTTTCCAGAGGTCGGATGTCATGGCCTTCCATCCTTCACGGTCCATTGCAGCCTCGTTACAGTCTGCCATGCGCCGTCCTGTAGCTTCCTTGATGCCATCTGTCCAGGATTTCCTTTGTCTTCCTCTGCCTCTCTTTCCTTCAATTCTTCCCTCCATTATCCTTTTTTCGAGACTATCATGTCTTCGCATATGTCCAAAATATGACAGCTTTCTGTGCTTCACAGTCAAAAGAAGTTCTTTTTGTTTTTGGCCCATTAGGTCGAGGACTTCGATGTTTGTTTTTCTTGCTGTCCAAGGTATTTTCAGTATTCTCCTGTACGTCCACATCTCAAAAGCTTCAATACGTTGTTCTGTCTGTGCGGTTAGTGTCCACGTTTCACAACCATAAAAGAAAATGGACCACACATAGCATTTGGTGCATCTCATTCGTGTTCTGATGGAGATATTTGTGTTGTTGAGGATTGGCTTTAGTTTCATGAACGCATTTTTGGCCAGCATTATTCGTCTCCTGATCTCTTTGTCAGACTTTGCATCGGATGTTACCAACTGCCCCAAGTACGTGAACTCCTTTACTTGTTCCACTGGACACTCTTCTATTTCTATATCTATTTCTATGGGCTCTTTCTTTTTTGTTATCACCATTGTTTTTGTCTTCTTCGCATTCATGAACAGCCCCTTTTCTTTACTCTCTTCGTTCACTTTTGAAAGTAGCTTCTGTAGGTCTTCCTTACTTTCCGCCAACAGGACAGTATCGTCAGCGTAACGTAGATTGTTGATGTTGTGGCCACCAACCTTCAACCCTTGTGCTGTTTCTACTTGCCGAAAAATAGACTATGTGTATAAATTAAACAAGCAAGGAGACATAACACATCCCTGGCGCACTCCTTTCTTGATTTCAATTGCATCTGTTGTATCTGCCTGCACTTTTATCTGAGCCTTTTGCTGCCAGTACAGATTAGCGATTAGAGCCACATCATTCTCTTCCACACCTATTGCCACAAGGTCCTGGATAAGTTTCTGATGACTAACAGAATCAAATGCCTTTGAATAGTCGATAAAACAGGCATATATGTCTTTTTGGACCTCTAAGTATTTTTCTGACAGGATTTTTAAGTCGAAAATTGCCTCCCTGGTGCCACTGTTCTTTTTTAATCCAGTTTGCTGTTCTGAAATCTCACGATCTACTTTTGACGAGATTCTTTTCAGGATTATTGTCAGGAGGAGTTTCAGTAGATGGCACATAAGACTGATTGTTCTGTAGTCCGAACACTCAATTGCACCCGCTTTCTTGGGTAGCAGTATGAAGATAGAAGTGCGAAGGTCTTCTGGGATGTGCGTTGACTCGTATATTTCATTCATAAGGTCCGTTATCACATCAACACCAAATTCACCCAGTGCTTGCAGCATTTCTGTTGACACCCCATCTATTCCATTTGCCTTCCCTGTTTTCATGCAGTATAGGGCTTTCTCTACTTCTGATCTTAGGATTGTGGGTCCCCGTAGAAAGGACTGTATATGGTTGTCACCTCTGTCCGCATTGAATAGCTCCTCCACGTATTCTTTCCATCTATTGGCGATTTCTTCCACCTCAAAGAGGAGTCTACCTGATTTATCTTTGATACAACCGCCAGATTGAGCGTTTTTATATGTGAATTTCTTGATTTCAGCAAACATTGGTCCATTAATTCCACTACATTACAGTAATATCAAATTGATTCATGTATGTTCTTCTGAATTTTATACCATGGACGAACTTGCCCTAGGTGGTCGAGTGTGCCCTAACCCCTGGCGAACTTACCCCAGTGATTCTTCTGAATTTTATACCATGGACGAACTTGCCCTAGGTGGTCGAGTGAGCCCTAACCCCTGGCGAACTTACCCCAGTGATTCGCCCCCTTGAAGTAATGGGCTTACTTTGTTAATAAATGCATCATTATGTGTATATTTCAAAAACAAAGAAGTTTTAAATCAGAATGAATTAAAGAGTTACGTCACAAATCCAATTGTATTCCATCAGTAATTGGATTGAATAGTCTGATGTCATGTCTGCCCAGCAACCAGCAGCTTGGTTCTAAAAAAAAGAACATGGGTACTTTTTATTCTTCATGCTGGCTAGAACTTTTTCACATGTCATGTGATCAAATATATAAAAGTCAAAACATGATCAGATTTATAATGTTTTTCTTCTCTGGATACATTTTTATACTCGTCGGAGAAGTATTTCATAAGGGCGTCTTCCATTGTTCCGATAGTTTAGAACCAGTTACAAAGTTACTATGCGTCATTACGAGGGAAGTGACGCCACGACTGTTGAACACAATTATTATTGACTTATCAGTGATACAAAATGCCCACAATTGGTCGAACGTGCCCCGGTCCCCCTACAGTTTTGTTCCCTATTACGACATACGCGTAAAGAAACAGTTTTTGTGTAAGAAAAACTAAACTGTTATTAGTCTAATTAGAGAGATTTATCTTTGAGTGATAATATAATATAATATAAGACTCGGTCTGGATCGCCCTAAGAACTTTTGTGTTCAGGCAAGAGGATCAGGGCTTAAAGCCAGACAGCGGGACAAATGGGTCGAAAAAAACCCTTTAACTTCCGGGTCATGAGTAGAAAACCTCCACTGTGTCACAATCTTTCTCTTTCTCCCCCCCCTCTCTCTCTCTCTCTCTCTCTCTCTCTCTCTCTCTCTCTATCTATCTATCTATCTATCTATCTCTCTCTCTTTCTTTCTTTCTTCCTCTCTCTGTCACTAACACATTGTAAAATGAGCTTTTATATAGCGCAATATCCAAACGTGCTCAAAGCGCTTTACAAGGGGTCTCTGACCAACAGCAACATTTAACATGTAGGACGGGACATGACGCCTGTTAGGCGATATTAATTTTTTTCCGACCGAGACAGGTACTCATTTTACACCTGAGTACCGTGAGAGAATGTGAGTAAAGAGCCTTTTCCAAGGACTCAACTATGCGCCGAGCGAGGCTCGAACCCAGGACCTTTCGATCCGAAAGCGAGTGTCATACCACGAGGTTATTCTATCAATCCATCCATCCATCCATCCATCCATCCATCCATCAATCCATCCATCCATCAATCCATCCATCCATCCATCCATCCATCCACCCACCCATCCATCCATTCATCCATCCATCCATCCATCCATCCATCCATCCATCAATCCATCCATCCATCCATCCATCCATCCATCCATCAACCCATCCATCCATCCATCCATCCTTCCATTCACCTCTGTTGCAAACCTCTCGCTCTATAATTTTACCATTATTAGTTACGGTCTCCAAAACTGAAACCATGAACGATTTTGAATGTATAATTCACCGCAAATACCTTAACCACTGATGTTATTAAAGTAATTTACTCGGGCGGGGTGTCCCAGAATGAACTGGATTTAACTCAATTCAATTACACCCCCCACCCCCCCCCCTTCGTTTTTCCTCCTTCCATTTAACATAGCCGTCATTTCTTCCTATTTTCCTTCTTTATCCAATGTGATGCTGATGTGACATATCAACTCCTGCACATATTATATGCATTTATCCATCTAAGCTATTCTCCCTCTATTCATATTATGTTTCTCTCGCTCTCTACACCTAAATCTATCTATCTATCTATCTATCTATCTATCTATCTATCTATCTATCTATCTATCTATCTATCTATCTATCCATCTATCTATCTATCTATCCATCTATCTATCTATCTATCTATCTATCTATCTATCTATCTATCTATCTATCTATTCATCCATCCATCTATCTATATATATATATATATATAGAGAGAGAGTTTTTATATTTGTTGGTTCTGTGTGTTTGGGGTTGTGAACTTACTGCAATGATAATTTCTTGTGGATGTACAGTGTTGTTTTGTGAAATATTGTATTAGAATTACTGCTGTTTTGTTGGGATGTATTGTTCTGTGTAGAAGTCTGAGAGTCATCTCATCATCAGTAGCGATCGATTGGATTGGAACTCCTTTATCAAAAGAGTACCACTTCTTGTGAATTTCTGTGGTTATCACTTCCACATAACCATCTCCGTACGAAACATAGGAACATCCTCACATTCGTTACGATGCAACCAACAGTTTATTTTCTTATTCTTATTTCATTTTTTAAATAGCTATAGCTATAAAAACTCGACAATGTGTTGCAGAGCTCATTTTTCTGAACAAAATATAGAATATACTCGTTACTATACTGTTTGAAAAAATCTACTTTTGTGTTGAGTGAGTATGAAGTTTCGGGTAAAATTCTGAAAATAGCTGGTAAGGAGAGAGTTAAAGCAAAATGTGAAAATGAAAATCCGCTCAGTGATATCCAGATAAAGATTGAGTGGTATTGTGGTATGACACTCGCTTTCGGATCGGAAGGTCCTAGGTTCGAACCTCTCTCGGCGCATAGTTGAGTCCTTGGAAAATAGCTCTTTACTCACATTCTCTCGCCGTACTCAGGTGTAAAATGAGTACCTGGCCGTTAACAGCGTTGTCTCTGTCCGAAAAAAATGTAGTATCGCCTAACAGGCCTAAATATTAAGTGTTGCTGTTGGCCAGAGACCCCCTATAAATCGCTTTGAGCACGTTTAGTGCATATTGCGCTAAATAAAAGCTCATTTTAAAAATTGGATCCGTAGAATCACCAAAGAAAATGATAAATAACAGGTCATTGCTCTAGGAGACATACACGACAAGTATTGTCGTCTTTGTATCACTATGAATGAATAAATGAAGACAATCGGCGTATTTTCCAAATGGTGAAATGCGACCTAACAGGTTTTGAAAGCCACTTCCTCAAAGTGAAATAACAATATTATAGATTTCGGCCTGCCCGCTTTTTAAAAAAAATAAATACCTAATCATGGAAAATAGAGTAAAGGGGCGCAACTGATGAAAATATTCTTTCTCTGTGTCATTATACGGGTCATGCCCCTTCTAACGTAAATAATACTGCTTAGATAGAAGCTTGAAAAAGGGAAACACAATCATGAGGATGGAATACGGGCTCCAGTTTCTTAACATATTTGTACGGTGTGGACTTTTCAGATTTACCCTTGATCGACGACAATCAAGCCATGCATTCGTCCTATGATTCTTAATTGGATTCACTAGTCTGATGTCACGTCCGTCCAGCAACGAGCAACTTGGTTCTAAACAAAGAAAATAGGTAGGCCCTACTTTTTTTCTTCATGCTGGCTAGAACTTTTTCACATGTCAGAATGTATAAAAGTCAAAACATGATTCGATTTAAAATGTTGTTCTCCTCTGGATACATTTTTATGCTCGTCGGAGAAGTATTTCATAAGGGCGTCCGCCACTGTTCCGATTGTCTAGAACCAGTTACTAAGCTACTATGCGTCATTACGAGGGAAGTGACGTCACGACTGTTGAAGCCTATTGCCATTTCTTGTGTTTTGTTTATTTTGTGCCTTGTGGTGTTTTATTAACCGTCTTGTCATTTATTATTCATCTCTATTAATAAGATGGAATAATATATATATTTTTAGCGTCTTTTTTCCCCCCAATGTTTTATACCATGGAAATTTGAACCAAGGTACACAACTGATGAAAATATTATAGTTTCTAAATCATCCAACGAGTTGTGTCCCCTATTCATGATTCTTTATGCTTATTTGTTTGGATGAATGACAAGTGTGATATGTTTGGATGAATGACAAGTATGATATGTTTGGATGAATGACAAGTGTGATATGTTTAGATGAATGACAAGTGTGATATGTTTGGATGAATGACAAGTATGATATGTTTGGATGAATGACAAGTGTATGAATGACAAGTGTGATATGTTTGGATGAATGACAAGTATGATATGTTTGGATGAATGACAAGTGTGATTTGTTTGGATGAATGACAAGTATGATATGTTTGGATGAATGACAAGTATAATATGTTTGGATGAATAACAAGTATGATATGTTTGGATGAATGACAAGTATGATATGTTTAGATGAATGACAAATGATATGTTTGGATGAATGACAAGTGTGATATGTTTGGATGAATGACAAGTGTTATATGTTTGGATGAATGACAAGTATGATATGTTTGGATGAATGACAAGTGTGATATGTTTGGATGAATGACAAGTGTGATATGTTTAGATGAATGACAAGTATAATAAGTTTGGATGAATAACAAATATGATATGTTTGGATGGATGACAAGTGTGATATGTTTAGATGAATGACAAGTATGATATGTTTGGATGGATGACAAGTGTGATATGTTTGGATGAATGACAAATGATATGTTTGGATGAATGACAAGTGTGATATGTTTGGATGAATGACAAATGATATGTTTAGATTAATGACAAGCATGATATGTTTAGATGAATGACAAGCATGATATGTTTAGATGAATGACAAGTGTGATATGTTTAGATGAATGACAAGTGTGATATGTTTGGATAACAAACGTCTTCGTGGTCTTGCGCTATGATACTCTTCTTTGGACCAACGTGGCGTGTGTTCAAAAGCCGCTCTGACTGGTGAAAAGTTTTGTTCTTGAGAAATGCGATTTACTTACATTCTCTCACCGTACTAAGGCGTAAAATGATTACTTGGACCGCAACTGCGTTGTTTCTGTCGAAAAAAATCATACTACATATCGCCTTAGAGGCGAGGCGTCATGCCTTTAATAATTTTATGTGTTGCTGTTTACTAGCGACTGTTTGTAAAGCACGTTGAGCACGTCTAGTGGATAATGCTTTACCTTATTTCTCACGTTTTTTGGGGGGAGTTTTGACAGAAGGGTGGGGGGGGGAGGGGGGGAGGAGGGGTTGTTGTTGCATTGTTGTAATTGTCTGGGTTTTTTTTTTCAAAATCCGAATTAATAAAGAATATTAACACGAAGTGAAGTGTGACGCTGAAATAGTAGTATTACGTTTTTAAATAAAATTCTTTATTTCGTATAATCAGAAAGTACATAATGTTATCTATTTCATGATAAGATCCATAAGTTGTGCAAAAACAAATTCATTAACTTATCTAAACGTATTACTAATGTTCGACAAAAGTCTTTAATTTATCAAACCATTCAATTGTGGAATTTTATTAAATTCAAAACAAAGAATGCATCTTCTCTGGTGAATTTTAAAACTTAATCCACTGAGAGTTGTATTATATAAGTTTTCAATTTGACCAGAAATTATTTCTTACTCATTTGTTTAATGATTTATTGATAATATTGATAAATCACTTTTTCACATCAAAGGCATTTTAAAGATACAACCCTAAATCAAGCCTTTAACTAGATATGTTATGTTACGTTAAGAATCTAAAATTTAAGATTAACATTGCATAAATTCAAAACATTTATGAGTTAGCTATCCTCAAATTATAATATTACCAAAGGAAAACAAATCAAATTTTTAAGGAAATAAAATGAAAAACATAAAATATTGTGGATACCACCATCAAATTATTTTCTAACACTTTGTTAGTTGTTTAAAGGTAAGCTTGGAAATGTTCATAAAATATTTTCTTTTCACAATATTAATCTGAATATAATTACAGACCATGCTATTTTAACCAAGACATTGAAAACAACAATGCATTTGTAAATTTGAGTGGCATCGACATTCTTCTTTTACATGGGAAAAATAAAATCTTTAATTAAACAGATAAACAAGGTGAGACAGAGTTATTTGAAATTATTCCGGACACGTCGATAAAAGTGTTATTTTTATTTTAAAAAACAAGAGAGTCGCGAAAGTGTTTAGGGTATCCACAATTTGCTCATATCCGGCACAGCCAAATTGTTACATCCGTCGCCCTGGCAACACATACTACAGTTGTCCAATCGGAGACCAGGAGCTCCTTTGAGAGCGTCGTCCAGCAAGAAACAATCGGCCAGCCCTGCAGTTTTCAGCCACCAGTCGTTCTTACACACTTGCGTATATGCGCAGCTGGTGGGAGAACAGTTTCAATAAGATGGTAATGCGAATAACAATCATTCTTACACACTTGCTTAGATGTGCAGCTGGTGGGAGAACAGTTTCAATAAGATGGTAATGCGAATAACAATCATTCTTACACACTTGCTTAGATGTGCAGCTGGTGGGAATTTTCAATAAGATGGTAATTTAAATAACAATCATTCTGACACACTTGCTTAGATGTGCAGCTGGTGGGATTCTCAATAAGATGGTAATTTAAATAACAATCATTCTTACACACTTGTTTAGATGTGCAGCTGGTGGGAATTTTCAATAAGATGGTAATTTAAATAACAATCATTCTTACACACTTGCTTAGATGTGCAGCTGGTGGGAATTTTCAATAAGATGGTAATTTAAATAACAATCATTCTTACACACTTGCTTAGATGTGCAGCTGGTGGGAATTTTCAATAAGATGGTAATTTAAATAACAATCATTCTGACACACTTGCTTAGATGTGCAGCTGGTGGGAGAACAGTTTCAATATGATGGTAATGCAAATGTTGTTGTTTGAAGCTCGAAGAAACGAAATAACAATTGAGCATGTTTGAGCTTTTTTATATAGCGCAATATCAACTAAATGTGCTCAAAGCGCTTTACAGGGGGTCCCTGGTCAACAGCAATATTTAACATTTAAGATGGGACATCAAGCCTGTAGGCGATATTACATTATTTTTTCGGACTAAGACAACGCGTTTAACGGCCAGGTACTCATTTTACACCCGAGTACGGTGGGAGAATGTGAGTAAAGACCCTTTTCCATGGACTCAACTATGCGCCGGGCGAGGTTCTAACCCAGGACCTTCCGATCCGAAAGCGAGTGTCATACCACAAGACCAAATAGCCGCACAATAATAAAATGGAATGGAAGCATAACTTTAATTTACGGGAACAACAGATGATGTGAACGTTTCGGGTTTCCCCTTTGTCAACAAAATATGTTTAAAAAAGACTCAGACTTTCTGATTACTGAGAACTGGTTTGATTTTATTCACCTCAATAACGCCAAATATGTTACCCCTTGTCTCAAAAAGGTATTTTATCGGGATGAACGGGACCCACCTTTTCATTTTTTTAGAACTAAAATAACAGGAAATAAATACTTTTGAGTTTTAGTACTGTAAGAAATTGTATTAATTCCCCACAATAACGAATAGATATTAACCCCAAGTTGCATATGTGTCTCTAAAAAACAATGTGAAATTGAATGTGAGCTTCAATTTAATATACGAAAACCGATTAAATGGACGTTTCGGGTTTCCCCTTTATCATTCATCCTGTTTTGTTGATAAAGGGCAAACCCGAAACGCCCATTTTATCTGTTTTCGTATATTAAAGTGACGCTGACATTCAATTGCACATTGTTATTTATTTATTCGAGCTTCGAGCAGCAACATTTACATATAATGTGTGTCTATAAATTCAATTTTCAGCGCCTAAGCCATCCTGACATAATACCGATTTGACACGGTGGGTCACATTTAATATCCTCTCATCTATGGTTCGTCCTCAGTGTCTCATTCATCGTGTTTTGCTGACAAAGGGGGAAACCCGAAACATTTACGTCATAATATGTATTCGTAAATTGAATTAAATTTATATTCTATTTTATCATTGTTTTATCAATAAGATGTTAGTAAAATTATGTATAATAAATGGATGATTGGTCAGCGTGACTCAGTGGTATGGTCTTTGCTTCGTGCCTGAAAGGTACCGAGTTCGACTACCCGCCTTGAGTAAGTCACCTAGCCTTAGCTCACTTTGCGGCGCTGCACTGCGGCTAACGCCCGGGTTATTCCAGTCGTCCCTTGGAATAGACCCTAAAGAAAAATTTCCACTTAGGGATGAATAAAGGGAAATTTTATTATTATTATTATTTCTTTTTAATTAATCAGAATAATAATAATTTATTCTTTTTTAAAAAAATAGGATCGGGGATCACACTTGTTCCATAGAGTCCATGTTAGATTTTGCCAACGAGCACAGAATTACTGGCAAATCTAAAAATCATGAAACTATTTTTAATTCAGAAAAGTGAGTGGAGCAGGCACTTATGTTGATAGCAACAAGAGATGAAGTGAGTAGGAACGTGCCAGAAGACTATAAAGAATAAAAGATTTCCGCAGCGGTGATGGGCTTGGATAGCTCATACGTTAGAGTCACGGTCTTACCGGCCAGGCGGAGTTGTCGTACCAGTAAGGTCGCGG
>NC_088368.1:7150252-7152752 GCF_034508935.2 Berghia stephanieae | reverse complement strand
GAGCATACTCAATGTCTCAATCGTTTCTATGTTATATGTTTGTGTTGAGAATATTGGCTATTAAGCTTAACTGCTGGTCAAAATTATTCGCGATGGTGGTGAACGAATCGGCGGTCTCAAGAAGTGGGTGAGAGAGGGATCTAGTAATGACTTTGAGTTTGAAACGAATATTTTTTGTGTTCGTGGATAGCTCACACGGTAGAGCCACGCTCTCACCTGCCAGGCGGAGTTGTCGTACCAATAAGGTCGCAGGTTCAAACCCCACCACCGCCGCGAAAAATTTTTATTCTCTATTGTCTTCTGGCACTTTTCTATTCACTTCATATCTTGTTGTTACCAACATAAGTGCCTGCTCCACTCACTTTTCTGAATTAAAAAAATTCACCCCATACACCGGAGCATACTCAATGTCTCAATCGTTTCTATGTTATATGTTTGTGTTGAGAATATTGGCTATTAAGCTTAACTGCTGGTCAAAATTATTCGCGATGGTGGTGAACGAATCGGCGGTCTCAAGAAGTGGGTGAGAGAGGGATCTAGTAATGACTTTGAGTTTGAAACGAATATTTTTTGTGTTCGTGGATAGCTCACACGGTAGAGCCACGCTCTCACCTGCCAGGCGGAGTTGTCGTACCAATAAGGTCGCAGGTTCAAACCCCACCACCGCCGCGAAAAATTTTTATTCTCTATTGTCTTCTGGCACTTTTCTATTCACTTCATATCTTGTTGTTACCAACATAAGTGCCTGCTCCACTCACTTTTCTGAATTAAAAAAATTCACCCCATACACCGGAGCATACTCAATGTCTCAATCGTTTCTATGTTATATGTTTGTGTTGAGAATATTGGCTATTAAGCTTAACTGCTGGTCAAAATTATTCGCGATGGTGGTGAACGAATCGGCGGTCTCAAGAAGTGGGTGAGAGAGGGATCTAGTAATGACTTTGAGTTTGAAACGAATATTTTTTGTGTTCGTGGATAGCTCACACGGTAGAGCCACGCTCTCACCTGCCAGGCGGAGTTGTCGTACCAATAAGGTCGCAGGTTCAAACCCCACCACCGCCGCGAAAAATTTTTATTCTCTATTGTCTTCTGGCACTTTTCTATTCACTTCATATCTTGTTGTTACCAACATAAGTGCCTGCTCCACTCACTTTTCTGAATTAAAAAAATTCACCCCATACACCGGAGCATACTCAATGTCTCAATCGTTTCTATGTTATATGTTTGTGTTGAGAATATTGGCTATTAAGCTTAACTGCTGGTCAAAATTATTCGCGATGGTGGTGAACGAATCGGCGGTCTCAAGAAGTGGGTGAGAGAGGGATCTAGTAATGACTTTGAGTTTGAAACGAATATTTTTTGTGTTCGTGGATAGCTCACACGGTAGAGCCACGCTCTCACCTGCCAGGCGGAGTTGTCGTACCAATAAGGTCGCAGGTTCAAACCCCACCACCGCCGCGAAAAATTTTTATTCTCTATTGTCTTCTGGCACTTTTCTATTCACTTCATATCTTGTTGTTACCAACATAAGTGCCTGCTCCACTCACTTTTCTGAATTAAAAAATTCACCCCATACACCGGAGCATACTCAATGTCTCAATCGTTTCTATGTTATATGTTTGTGTTGAGAATATTGGCTATTAAGCTTAACTGCTGGTCAAAATTATTCGCGATGGTGGTGAACGAATCGGCGGTCTCAAGAAGTGGGTGAGAGAGGGATCTAGTAATGACTTTGAGTTTGAAACGAATATTTTTTGTGTTCGTGGATAGCTCACACGGTAGAGCCACGCTCTCACCTGCCAGGCGGAGTTGTCGTACCAATAAGGTCGCAGGTTCAAACCCCACCACCGCCGCGAAAAATTTTTATTCTCTATTGTCTTCTGGCACTTTTCTATTCACTTCATATCTTGTTGTTACCAACATAAGTGCCTGCTCCACTCACTTTTCTGAATTAAAAAAATTCACCCCATACACCGGAGCATACTCAATGTCTCAATCGTTTCTATGTTATATGTTTGTGTTGAGAATATTGGCTATTAAGCTTAACTGCTGGTCAAAATTATTCGCGATGGTGGTGAACGAATCGGCGGTCTCAAGAAGTGGGTGAGAGAGGGATCTAGTAATGACTTTGAGTTTGAAACGAATATTTTTTGTGTTCGTGGATAGCTCACACGGTAGAGCCACGCTCTCACCTGCCAGGCGGAGTTGTCGTACCAATAAGGTCGCAGGTTCAAACCCCACCACCGCCGCGAAAAATTTTTATTCTCTATTGTCTTCTGGCACTTTTCTATTCACTTCATATCTTGTTGTTACCAACATAAGTGCCTGCTCCACTCACTTTTCTGAATTAAAAAATTCACCCCATACACCGGAGCATACTCAATGTCTCAATCGTTTCTATGTTATATGTTTGTGTTGAGAATATTGGCTATTAAGCTTAACTGCTGGTCAAAATTATTCGCGATGGTGGTGAACGAATCGGCGGTCTCAAGAAGTG
>NC_088368.1:7135252-7142752 GCF_034508935.2 Berghia stephanieae | reverse complement strand
TAACTCCAAAATGACATATCCATAGCTATCATAATGAATGGTAGCTGCTCTGTTTGATCTATCGGAAAGTACTTTCAGACCTGCAAATAAGTGCACGTTGCAAGTACTCAAAAGTTCGTGTTTCCTGTAATTTATATTCTAAATTTAGATTTTGGGGTCCGACTTATCCCAACTTAACACTGTTTTGAGACGGTGGGCGACAAATTTTGAACACTCAAATTTTGATCATTCTAATGATTTTAAATTAAACTTGACTTTTTGTTATCCGTTTCAATTCGATTTTGGGGTCCAGATAGCTCAGTTGGTAGAGCGCTCGCTTCACACACAAAGTGACCTACCAAGATCGATCCCGGGTGCAGTCGAGCTTTTGTTTCTTCCCCGCCCCTTGTCACCCAGCAGTGAGTGGTGTAGTTGGTTCTGTTAGATCTGGTGAAAAGTATTTTGCGATAGACCAGCCTAGTATCCAAAGGATAGCAAGCAATTGCTATTGTCCGTTTCAAGATATAGAAACCGGGATATATTCCGACATAATGCCAGATGAAGACTGTGCAGCCGTTTTATTAAAGAACGCAGTATGTGCTATTTGGTTAACATTGCATATATTGTGTTTTTAAAAACAACCGCAGCGTAGGTGTCAAATATCCATTAGGTGTTTTCTTTAAAAAAGATTACCTGGTTGTTGTTGCTGGTGGTTGCTGGGGGCTGGGTTGGCTGTGAATGGTGTTGTGGTGTTGTCTTAGGAGGGGATGTATGTCTGTTGGTGACTCTTGGTCTCCGGGTTGTTGCTTTAGGTCTAGATGTGCGTTGAGATTTTGGCACAGACAATGGCTTTGGGCTGGGAGTGCGTTGAGATTTAGGCACAGACGATGGCTTTGGGCGGGAAGTGCGTTGAGATTTAGGCACAGAAGATGGCTTTGGGCGGGAAGTGCGTTGAGATTTAGGCACAGAAGTTGTTTTTGGACGAGATGTGTGTTTTGAGTTACCGTCATGTTCTACTATTGCCTCGTCCGGTTCTGTGGAACAAAAAGATGTATTGATACATCAACCTGTTTATCAATAAGCGGTAAAGTTATGGCGGTCCCGATAGTTCAGTTGATAGAGCATTCGCTTCACACGTAAAGGAACCGAGATCGATCCCCGGTGCAGTCAGAGATTTTTTTTTCTGATCCCCCAGCAGTGATTGGGTTGCAGGGTCTGTTAGATCTGGCGGAAATTACTTTGTGACAGAATAGCGTCCTATCAAAAGTTAGCATGCAATTGCTTTTGTCCGTTTCACGGTATAGAAACCGGGATAAAGACTTGTTCTATTGCCATGAAGGCTCTGAAGAACTACTGCAGGCAAAGTTCTGGTATCAAAGAATCCTTTTGTTATGGACTTTTCATCGAGTTACATTAGGAAAGAGTTGCTTCCTTTTGTTATTTGCTAATTGACTATAGTCACAGCTTAATTAGTTATTATTCGTTAAGTCCATTGTTTAAAATATGTGTGCTTACAAATATCAGAGTGGCATGCCCTAGAGAAAACTGTACTCTTTGTCCCTTACTATCCATATTTGAGCTATATTATTTTGTCCTTCTACTTACAATGTTGTTGCGATATATTTGTATATATATAGGGAATGAGATTAGCGGAAGAGTAGCGTCCCTTGATAACTTTTCGGCCGGTGACGTCACAGACTATGGGTGACGTCCAATCAAGGGACGCTACTCTTCCGCTAATCTCATTCCCTATAGATCAGTAAAATTAGGTGCCCCAAACGTAAACAATAACAAGTTGCTAGTGATTTCCGTTAGGGACCGGAATAATTTACGCACAATATAGGTCTCCCAATTTTGTAGTTTGAGTTGTAGGCAATACACTTTCAGTATTGAAAATATGTTTACATAAAATCTAACAGTTGCAGAAATAATAATATAAGGCTAAATTATTATGAAAATCAGGCTCCGAATAATTCTCGTTTTGTTCACACCAGCGCAATAATTTGCTCTGGTCTAAAAATAGATAGACGTAACTTTTGATAAATTTTACCTTTTGTTCCATAAAATTTCCATATCTAGACATTATTTGATGCATGATCGAGTATTTATGAATATGTGTTTCTTTTGCCACCTAACAGCCAAATTTTAAAGGTTATTTTTTTCTATTATTTACATTGGAACGTGAGCTGTCAAGACAGGAACATGTGGTTTGCCATGTGCTTCTCGACCTTTGTTTACGTTTGGGGCACCTAATTTTACTGCTCTATAGATACTGTAACTTAGACTCAGTAATAAATTAATTGTTCTCTCACATTTAATCAGTTAACGCGTCTGTGTTGAGTGATTCTACAATAATAATCTGGTGTCCCATCAAAAACACAACACCTTTTATTTTTTGAATCATGGAGAATAATTGAAGGAAAAATGAGATAATACGAAATGAAATATGAGTAGAGAATAAACAGAAGCGGATTAAAACTTTTTGCAGTGATAGGAATTGAACTCGGGGATCAAACTGGTAAAACAATAATAACCATGAGCTCTTGTGCGTCTAGTAGTATGGCACAATTATTTCAGATCGGAAGGTCCTGGGTTTGAGCCTCGCGCGGCGCATAGTTGAGTCCTTGGAAAAGGTTCTTTACTCACATTCTCTCACCTTACTCAGATGTAAAATGAGTGCCTGACGTTAAAAGCCTTGTCTATGTCGGAAAAAATGCAATATCGCCTAACAGGCATCATGCCTCGTTCTATATGTTACGTGTTGCTGTTGGTCAGGGACTCCTTGTAAAACGCTATATAATAGCTCACATTTTTTTTAATTGATTCCTAAATTTGACATGAAACTGATTTTATATTTGAGCAGGAGGTCAAGAGAGGGGGCTTTTAAGATAGTTTTAAATGTCGCCATAAATAACTCACATAGTTTACAAAACTAGATCTATAGTTGTTTTCAAATAAGTCGATAACATTGATAACATCATGATATAAAGAATGGCAAAGTTTTTGTCGTTCATTAATGTTGCTTTATCACAACTTTTTCTTTTACTGTTTGTACACAACGAAACGACAATAACAATTATTATAATGTCAACAACAACAGCACCACCACTACAATGACCACCAACTCCGCCACGACGACGACGACTACTACTACTACTACTACTACTACTACTACTACTACTACTACTACTACTACTATTACTACTACTACTACTACTACTACTACTACTACTACTACTACTACTACTACTACTACTACTACTTCTACAACAACTGCAACTACCATCATTATCACTATCACAATTCTACATACCAAAGACAGGGATAAACCTATTACAACCCGGTACGTCACAACAGAAAGAGCAGATTCCATCAAACTCATCATCCACATTGTAACACTTCTCGTCATTGTTTTCTTCCATGTTGTAACAAATCTGAAACAAACAACAACGATATATTGGATGTTATCCATCGCACCAAACTGGTATTCTGTCTGATTAAAAATGTTTGCTATAGTTAAAAGTATAATATTAACACTGTGTTGAAGAGCTCGTTTCGCAGAAAAAATGTAGCTCTATAGCAAGAACTAACAGTTTCTGTGTTTGAGTGAAATAAATCTATTTTTGTATAGGTTGGGTGTGAAGTTTTGGGAAAATCCGGAAATGGCCGGGAAGGAGTGAGTTAAGTCTGTAGGTGAAATGTGGACGCTTGAAAAATAATGTACTGGGGGTTAGAGGCATTTGAGATTTGGATGTATAGACGAATGTTGAGGTTATCATGGATAGACAAGAACGAGGAAGTGTTGGTGATTGTGAGAAAAGGAAGAATATCGGTAGATACCATCAGAAAGAGTCAGTTATGGTTCCTTGGGGAATGTGTAGAGAAGAGATGGAATAGAAAAGTTGGTAACATCTGGGATGATCTAAGGAAAGAGAGTTAGTGGAAGACAAAGAATGACATATTTAAATAACCTAAGAATGGCCAAAAGGGATTTTAAAAGCAACGCAGACTTCATGCGCACCGCAGTGGATCGTGATTCGTGGAGACAGCTGACTGACAACGTATTCAAGAGTAGAAGCCACGATGGATGATGATGAGGTGCGCACAAGTGAATTTGGCAACAAAGCGGCCTGATGGCGATTTCCAACGTTGAATCAAGGACCCTGTATTATATATACCCAAGCAGATTTTATAAATAATCATTTGAGTCAACGGGTGATAAAATTACCTTTATTTATTTTTTTAATAAATAGGTTTGCAAGTACAAGTTACTCGTATATCAATCTGTAAATAATGGTTTAAATCTTTTTAGATTTCCCAGTAATTCTGTGCTCGTTGGGAAATATTTTAATGGGTTGTATGAAACAATTTACAACCCAACCCTATTTTAAAGGAATAGATTATGATGCCTATATAGTACATTCTTGTTTTCTCTATAAGTAACGAGTATGAACGATAAATAAATATCTCAAAGCGCCTCGGTGACACAGAAGAACTGAGATGCGCAAACGATTTAGAACACCTGTCTGAGATCCATCGCAGACCGTCATCAGTAGAAAGAACTCTCTCAACAAATCAGAGAAGCTGTCAAAACGTCCCAGACCGAAGATTAGGGGACGATTGACAATAAGTCAAGTAAGTCAAAGATTATGATGATGATGCAGAATCCTTACCTGTTTTCGAGTACATCTTTTCTGTATGGCAATAGCACTGTCGTCATACCAAATAGACGTGAGACATACACTCTGTGGACACAAGGCATGACGTTATGGCATAAGTACAAAAGAAGGCAAGAAAACATAGCGAGTCGTGTAACTGCGTCGCTGACGCCTGGGTTATTCCATTCTTCCCTTGAAATAGACCCTAAAGACAAATTCCCCCCTTAAGAAATAAAGGGAATTTTATTTATATTTTTGTATTTATATATATTGAATCTCTGAAGCTATTTCTAATGTGTACATATTCAAAAGTCTGATAACACATACTGACATATCATTGCCTCATAGTTGTAATGGAAAGGCTGTCTCGATCCAATGTGTATCTTTTTACAAGTCTGACAACCCAAGTATTGTGATGATCCCATTGTTGTGATGGAAATACAAATTAAACCAACGTGTACTTATATGCAGATCTGATAACCTAAATGGTTATGGTCTTATCGTTGTAAAGAGAATACTCTCAAACCAACGCAAAATATTGTCCATTACAGTAATGTTATATCAGGCCCAAAATCTGCGTTCGGTTACAGACCTGCAAATATATGCACCTTGTCTCAAACCAATGTGTTTTTATTTGTGCTGCTATATGGTCTTGTGGTATGGCACTCGTTTTCGGATTGGAAGGTCCTGGGTTCGAGCCTCGCTCGGTGCATAGTTGAGTCTTTTGAAAAGGCTCTTTACTCACATTCTCTCACAGTACTCAGGTGTAAAATGAGTAAATGGCCGTTAACAGCGTTGTTTTTTTGGAAAAAAAATTGTAATGTCGCCTAACAGTCGTCATGTCTCGTTCTACATGTTACGTGTTTCTGTTGGTCAGGGACCCTTTGTAAAGCGCTTTGAGCACGTTTAGTGGATATTGCGCAATATAAAACCTATTTTTTTTGGAGTTTTTGTTAAGTCTCAAACCAATGTGTCTCTATTTACAAGTCTGACTACCCAAATTGTTATGATCACATTATTGTAATGAAAATACTCTCTAATCAACGCAAACTAGTGTCCATCGCACCAGTTTTAACTCACTCAACCCTAACACCGACTATATGCGTAGTTTACACAGTTTACTTTTACCCCATGCCTATTTGTTACATTTTTTTGAGACAAATTATAGGCGTAGTATTGAAGCTAATGTTTTATAGTTTTTGAATGTAATGATAGTTGAATAAAACTATCTATGTACATGCTCATTTTTAATATAATTTTTCCAATTTTTAAAAAGTAGCACAATTTTTAGGATTGAGTGAGTTAATTCAAGCCAATAATCGAGAAGGATTTGTTAATACGAGCACTTAACTCTCTCCTTACCAACTGACGCAAAATCGTCACATTTGTTACGATACAAACAACAGTTTTCTTATTCAGAATCTGTTTTATAAATCACAAAATGTGTGGAAAAAGATATTTGTAAGGCATTTAAAAAAATAAAAAATTATGCATATAGGCATGTTATTATTGCTTATAAATTTGAGTTTAACGATTTAATATGTGTGTGTTGGTGTGACATTTCAGTAAAAAAATTGATCATCGTCAGTAAGGAGAGAGTTAAGGCATTTCCACTTTGCTTGACTTTTGCCAAAGAAAAGTTGTCACACTTTTAAATCAACGACTCCTCTTTTGAAAGAGGAGGAAGAAAAAAAAGAATTCCATCCAGTCTCTAGGAACTGTGTCGAGAAAAGGTATGTAAATTGCGGCTATTTGGTCTAGTGGTATGACACTCGCTTTCGGATTGGAAGGTCCTGGGTTCAAGCCTCGCTCGGCGCATAGTTGAGTCCTTGGAAAAAACTCTTTACTCACATACTCTCGCCGTACTTAGGTGTAAAATGAGTACCTGGCCGTTTACAGCGTTGTCTCTGTCCGAAAAATTGTAATATCGTCTAACAGGCGTCATGTCTTGTCCTACGTGTTAAGTGTTGCTGTTGACCCCGGACCCCTTGTAAAGCCCTTTGAGCACGTTTAGTGAATATTGCGCTATATAAAAGCCGATTAAAAAAAAGATAACTCATACATCAGCCGCAGGGCAGCGCCGCAAAGTGAGTAGTAGTGGGATTGTTTTTGAGATGCCAAGATATAAATATATGGGTGATAATTCGAACCCGGGAGTTCGGGATCTAAGAGCAATGCTTTATATCATTTCACACGGCCATTCCTTAACGCCCCTTAACCACCGCTGTAATCTCGAGCATTCTCGGCTATACGGGATGTAAATAAATAATTTAACATTATCTCACCCGATAACGAGACTATGATACAAAGTAAACATAATATTAATGGTTCATTTTATCTAAATAAACAATATGATAACCATGCGGAATTACACTGGAAGGGGGCAAGATGGCCGAGAATGACCCAGATAGTCGTGGGTTCGAACCCCACTACAAGCGCTTTCGTTTTTCTTTTCCTTTGAGGACGATTGTTAAACCAAAATAATTTTCTCACTTTGAAAAATAAGGGTGATTCTTATTGACATATATGTTACAGTGAATGACATAATCAGTCTGGTGAAAAGGTTTGAACTGAGATATTGCCAAGTTTAGTTAGAAGGTCAATTTTTTAAAAACAATATTGAGTTCTAATCATAAATGATTAAATCAACCCCTTTGTACATCTTCGGGAAATATCAACGCTTAATTTCACTTCTAAATATTTTTTGCAGCTAGACAATCTGCAGAAATCCAATGGGGAAAAAGACCTAGGAGTATTTATTGATAGGAAGCTAAACTTCAAGAAGCAAATTCAAGATGTTCAATCTAAGGCTAGTAAAACACTCGGAATAGTGAAAAGAAATTTCAAGAATCTGAAAACAAAA
>NC_088368.1:7120252-7127752 GCF_034508935.2 Berghia stephanieae | reverse complement strand
CTTTGCCAGCTATTTAATTTTTAGAATTTCCCCCGAAAATTAACAAACACCCATCACAAAAATAGACTTTTCTTACTCAAACAAAAAGGTAAAAAGTCAGCTCAACAACACAGTATTTAGTATTTATAGCATTTTTTTTAAATTTTGTGATGTACAAGAGAAATCAGAATGAGAAAAGTGTCGGTTACATTTGTAACGAATTGTGACGAATTCCTAGGGGTGGTAAGGAGAGGGTTAATAACTGTTTTTGTTATTGGATAAAGACGGGTTTACAGTCCGAAACGTTCTGTGTTTAATATTTCATTAAATTTTTGAAGTTATTACATTTATTATTGTAAATAGATGAACAATCTTTTCAATTTTCGGTCTCCCATTTTTGGAACTCTCTCCCATCACACGTGAGATGCTCGGATTCGTTGACAAATCTCGCTTAAAGTTTTATCTTTTTACGTCATAATGTTGCAATACTATTATCATGTTTTGTTATTGTTACATTGAATTCGTATCACGTTTCCATCAAACTTGTCTGACTGTAATATGTTTTGTTTTATATCACTGTAAAGCGCATAGAGCCTGTGACAACGGGGTAAAGCGCTATATAAATGCCATTTATTATTATTATTATTATTATTATTATTATTATTATTATTATTATTATTATTATTATTATTATTATTATTATTATTGTACATTGCTTTTTACAGTCCACAGCTTCTAAAAAGAAATCAGTTAAGTTTTTAGTCAATGTAAACTTGATTTGGATGTTCCGATAGCTCAGTTGGTAAAGCGCTCGCTTCAATTCCATGTGTAGTCGGGAATATTTACTGACCTCCCCCCCCCCTCCCCCCTCCCCCCCCCCCTGGCTGTCCACCCAGCAGCAGTAGGTAGCTAGCTAGATCTTTTAGATATGGCGGTAGACTAGCGTTCTTTCCAGAGGGTAGCAAGTAATTATTACTGTCATTTTCACGCCTTAAAAACCGGATTTAACTCTGGCTTCCATGGGCCTAATGGCTCTAATGATTATAATATATTATACAAACCTATATTATTTTAAGCTCAAAAAACCTAAATTCACTCTCTTCAATGAATGATTGAACCTAGTCAATTTTGGAGTTTTTGGAGTTTTAAAAGAAATTTGGATTTTTATATAGCGCAATCGCAATATCCGCTAAATATGCTTAAAGCCCTTGACAAGGGGACCCAAGCTTACAGCAGCACTTAATATATGACGCCGTAAGATGAAGATATTATATTTTCTTGTTTTTTTTTCTCGATAAAGACAGCGTTTTAACTGCCATGTACTCATTTTACACCTGCGTAATGTGAGAGAATGTGAGTAAAGAGCCCTTTCAAAGGAATAAAATTTGCGCCTCGCAAATCGGAATTCAAACCCGGGACCTACCACCTTTAAAAAATAATAATAATAATCTCATACCACAAAACAGACATAGTCCTACACAAAGGCGAGTTTACACTTATTTAACTCAGTCAATCCTAAATATTTTCAAACTTAGAAAAAAATGTATTAAAAATGAGCATGTAGGTACATAGATTATTTTATTTAACTATCATTAACATGCAAAAACTAAAAACATTAGCTTTGATAGTACGCCTATAATTCGTCTCATAAAAATGTAATAAATTGTAGGCATGAGGTAAAAGTAACCAGGGTAAAACTACGGATATATCGGTGTTTGGGTTGAGTGAGTTAAATCCAATTTTCAGCTACAGGATCACTCTAACATAATATCTTATATCAGAATGAAAAGGTTGGTCACATGTTACTCCATAGCTTTACCTACCTACAACAAGGCCTAACCAATAAATGGTAAGGGTTGATACTTTATCCATCATCTTCTCTCGCTCGAGCCGCCTTGGGTTCAACTGAACTGGTGGTAGTCATGCAGCCGATCGAGTAGTTAGTAGTAATCCCAGATCTATCTCTCTATAGTCCTCCGTTCTCTAATACCCTGGTCATGTGATCTGCCACAGAACGCACTATGGGATAGAGAGTTCACACCTCGGTAGTGCGTCCCGTCCATCTACCAAGACCTCGAGATGAACTTTGACACATTAATTCTAACAAAACAGCTTTGTTTCTGAATTTGGCCATTTTTATGAGGAAAACATCAAGAAATGAAGTGAGTCACGATCTCCCCGGCCAGGCGGAGTTGTCGTACCAGTAAGATCGCGGGTTCGATCCCCCATCGCCGCTGAGAAGTTTTTAAATTCTCGTTTGTCTTCTGGCAATTTACTACTCACTTCATTTCTTGTTATTATCAACATAAGTGCCTGTTACACTCATTTTTTTCTGAGAAAAATACACACATTCCCCATTAAACATGCTCAAAGCGCTTGTCATACTTAAACCACCAAATAATGAAAATACTACAATTTTTACTACATTTTTGTTTTTGTTTTCAGCGTTCCGTTGTTTAATGTTTTGCTGACGAAGGGGTTGTACCCGAAACGTCCATTTTCTGTCCCCATCCGAAGCCTTTTCCATTTTCACCTTTTCGTTAGTATTTTCACATCCCAGGTCGTCAGGCAGCCCCCACCGATCTCTACATTCAAGGGATCCCTGGCCAACAGCAACACTTAACATTATGTAAAACGAGACATGACACCATGAGACGATATTATTATATAAAACGAATTTTGACAAAGACAGCGCTGCTAACGGCCATATAGGTACTCATTTTACACCTGAGTACGATGGGAAAATATGAGTAAAGAGCCGCTTAACCCTCTCCTTACTAGCGATTATAAAAATTTTCCCCAAAACTTCACGCACACCCAACCCAAAAAAATAGACATTTCTTACTCAAACAGAAAAGCATCAAGCACATTCTATACATAATATTGCTCGACAATAATATGAGCTCTATTAATAGAATGTCAAGTTTTTATAGCTATATCTAGCAAAAAGAAATGAAATCTGGATGAGAAAAGTGACGGTTGCATCGTAACTAATTAAAATGTGACGATTTTCCAATTGGTGGTAAGGAGAGGGTTTAATAGGATTCAACTTTGCGCCACTTAGAGCTCAGAATTTTTTTAAAAAAGTGTTTTGTCAATTATTTACGAGAACAAATCTGGCCATCTCATCTATCTATCTGTAGCTACGACTCCCCGAAATACCAACAAGCTCTAATCAGGGCTGGGTCAACCACAGGTAGATTACGAGATTAACCGTCACCCAAGGCATCTCTTCTTCATCTTGACAACCGAGGACTCAAACTCCAGTGCCTTTGACAAACTGTGAAATCAATTTATCTTATAAGGCACGTCGTGTAAAAGAGATGATGAAAATGATTATGGGTTACAAACAAACAAACAAACAAACAAACAAACAAACAAACAACACCATTACCAATAAAATATTCTCCCACGCAAAGGGACCGAGATCTATGTACGGCTACGTGGTAGCTATCGGTTCGGAAGGTCCTGGGTTCGAGCCTCGCTCGGCGCATAGTTGAGTCCAAAAAAGGCTCTCTACTCACATTCTCTCACCGTACTCAGGTGTAAAATGAGTACCTGGCCGGCCATAACCGTTGTCTCTGTCCGAAAAAATTATAATATCGTCTAACAGGCGTCATGTCCCGTCCTAAACGTTAAGTGTTGCTGTTGGCCAGGGACCCTTGTAAAGCGCTTTGAGCACGTTTAGTGGATATTGCGCTGTATAAAAGCTCAATTTCTTTAACCCTCTCCTTACCACCTGCAGCAAAATCGTCACATTTGTTACGACACAATATACATTTTCCTTATTTAGATTTATTTTGTACATCACAAACTTTGAAGAATGGTAATTGTTTAATGAATAAGAACCTAAATTTCTTTTGTAGAGAGCTTGTTTGAGTTAACTCTTTCAGCGCTGAGACTATATTCGCATTTCCGTCGAAAATGGCTGACACCTGATCGGGGCAGCATGAGAATGACAAGCTAAGACAAAGAGACATTCTAATTCAGCACAAAATCTCTCCCCCCCCCCCCCCCTTAAGGGACCAATTGAATGTTCCGATGAAAGAAATGGTACCATTGGTTCAATTTATAGTACTTTTGTAGAAAGCAGGATTGGATTACATTATTATTTTTGCCTTTCAAGACCGGCCATCGGATTCTGCTCTGGTCGCACAGTGCGGCCAATGGCGCTGAATGAGTTTTAAAATCTATTGTTCTGCTGGGTAAGCCTGCCAGTTTTTGGGAAAATACTGAAAATGATCGGTAAGGAGAAAGTTAATGAAAGCTATCCCGGGTGCAATCGAGATTATTTCTCCGACCCCCACCCCACTCCTTTGTCCACCCAGGCAGTGATTGGGTAACTGGTTCTGTTAGATCTCACGAAAACTATATTGCAGTAGACTAGCGTCCTATCCAGAGGTTAGCAAGCAATTGCTATTATCCATTTCACTCTATAGGAACGGGAATAAACTCCGACTTCATAGGCCTAATGGATGTGAACGACTACTCTATGGATAGTATGCGCTTGGATAAAAAGCTCACAACATTGCCATCCGGAAATATAACGGGCCAACACACAAAATCTGTGTAGCCTTGAACTTTTATAGTCTGGATAATACAGTTAAGTGAGAATTACCCATAAACGTGGAAGGCAAAAAAAAAAAAAATTAATAAATAAATAACAACAACGAGTCGAGTGATGTCAACTGCATTATATCTATATTATAATAAAATCTATTTACATTATTCATGACAAAATTCTAAAACAAACGAAGCATGCAAAGTACGTTAGGAATTATTACTTATTACAAACTCTGCTCCTCCACATTACGCCTCTCAACTCAGGTATGAATGGACATCTAGCTATTTATTGGCAGTGACAAATAGTATATAAAAGCGGTTACAGAATGGATACCTAAACGACGCTTTGGACTGTTTGCAATTTAAGTTTATCTCCATATAATCCTCAGGGGTGAGCAGCCCTAGAAAATACGCTATAGATAGAATGCGCTTGGCCAAGGAGTTCACAACATTGCCATCCGGAAGTATAACGAACCAACACACAAACTCTGTGTAACCATGAACTTTTATAGTCTGGTTAATACAGTTTAGTGAGAACAACTCACAAACGCGGATGGCAAAAACAATAACAAAGGCCTGAGGGACGTCATCTGCATACTATCTATAGATTAAATGTATGTACATTTTTCTCAATTATGTCGTATTGTCGTAAAAATAAACAAAAGTGAATGATAACAGCTTTAAAAAATTACCAAACATGGGATGTTTCGGGCTCAAAACCCTATAATAAAATAGAATATAATTACTTCGCGAAGTCCCAGGTTTGAGAGTTTTTTGCCAAAATGAGAGTCATTTAAATCGATTGATATTTGAAGGACAAGTTTTCTGGCCAAATTTTTAAATATGGATTTTCCAGAGGACGGCAGTATTCTTTTCACCTATATACTGCAATATAATAAATTCCATTTTAATTGACTTACGTACGTTACTAACTGAATTTTCTCTTGACTCTACTGATAACAGCAAGGAGGAGACCCAGTCGCTTAGAGACAAACCAGACTCCTTTCTATCTTTACTTCTTCAGCCATGTTTGTCTGTCGTGCATTGGAGGGCAGCTTGGCTCAGCGGTACGGTCTTCGCTTCGTATCCGGAAGGTACAGAGTTCGATCACCCGCCGCTGCCCTGTGTGGCCTTGAGCAAGTCACCTCGCCCTGGCTCAACTTGCGGCGCTGCACTGCGCCTGACGCCTGGGTTATTCCAGTCTTTCCTTGGAATAGACCATAGAGACAATTTTCCCCTATGGGATGAATAATGGGAATTTTATTTTATTTGTTTATTTATGTATTTATGTTGTGAACTCCTTGGCCAAGCGCATTCTATCTATAGATAGAATGCGCTTGGCCTAGGAGTTCACAACATTGCCATGCGTTTATGCTCGTTGGAGAAATAGTATTTCATAAGGGCGTCCGCCATTGTTCCGATAGTTTAGAGCCAGTTACTAAGTTACCATGCGTAATTACGAGGAAAGTGACGTTACGACTGTTGAAGCGTATTGGAGTGGTGGATAGCTCTTACAGTAGACCACGCTCTCCCCGGCGACGCGGAGTTGTCGTACCTGTAAGGTCGCGGGTTCGAGCCCCCATCAACCGCCGCGAAGTTTATATACTCTGTTGTTTTCTGGCACTTTCCTACTCACTTCATTTCTTGATCTTGTCAATATCTTTAGCAATTTTAGTTTGAAATTACAGACTGTTCTATGTTTTGGCAGAACAGAATATAAATGTATTCTTCCTAATGGGAGCGATCTATATTCATGTTTTCGTCCAACCGAGTCATCAATCACGTGATTTGTTGCTGTCCAACAATTGGACATTTCTGAGCAAATGTAAACAGGTTGCTTTGTTTATGAAAGTTGAAAACTAACCAATGAGTCAAGTTGAACAAAATGGCCAATAGTGATGTGAGATATTTCAAACTCTGTGAACACTTGTCAGTATGTGGGTCACTTTGAGCACATTTTGCAATGTGACCAATGACCTCGAGCACATGGAAAGTTAATATAGATCATGCCCATTAAGGGCCTCTTCTATAATTTTTCCCAATAATTTTCACCAAAAGTCTCAAAATCGAAAATATTAGCCATATCCCGAAAGTATTCCCAACGCCCCGCATATCATAATATCTATAAAAAACGTTTAAGCCGCGTGTCTACCCGTAGCCATCGTTAAGTTATAGCCTGACACTGAAACCCAAAAAGACTGGCATTTTGACGTCATTATTTGGTTTTTGCACCGCCTAGTGAGTTGTCGTTAGTAGTGCTCACGGAAACAAGTGGTCCCATTTGAACTATTGAATACAACTCACGATTTGTTTTCTTTTCTGGCCAAAAGACTGGCATTTTGACGTTATTTTGGTCAGTGTCAGCGTAGCCATCGTTATGTTATAGCCTGGTTAGTGTCAGGCTATAAGCTAACGATGGCTACGGTCTACCCCTCAATGGACAGAGAGAGGGCTATGAGCGCACGATAAAGATAATAATAATATAGGAATGTCTGCAGTCTACCTACTGCATTATAATCCATCAGTCATAATATTTTGATAAAGTTAATAAATTACACACCGTTCTGAGATAACCCAGATGGAAGTCGTGTTTCAATCTTAACCAGCTAACTGCAGTCTGGAAAGACATGTATTTACTAATTTGGCCAGAAAACTCGTTCTTCAAATACCAACCGATTTAAATTACCCTCATCTTGGACAAAAAACTCTTAAAAACTGGGATTTCAAGGAATATTTCTTAAAGTCCCAGGTTCGAGAATTTTTTTTCCCAAAATGAAGTTCATTTGAATCGATCGATATTAATTTGAAGGACGAGTTTTCAGACCAAATTCTTAAATACGTATCTTTCCAGAGGACGCCAGTTAACTGCTTAAGACGTGTTTCACTTTGTAAGAGTAAGAGAGCGAGACACATTTCATGATTTCCTGGGCACTCCCATGAGTTCAGAGTGCAATTTGC
>NC_088368.1:7106825-7120154 GCF_034508935.2 Berghia stephanieae | reverse complement strand
GTAATTTATTAACTTTATCAAAATATTATGACTGATGGATTATAATGCAGTAGGTAGACTGCAGACATTCCTATATTATTATTATCTTTATCGTGCGCTCATAGCCCTCTCTCGGTCCATTGAGGAGTAGACCGTAGCCATCGTTAAGTTATAACCTGACACTAACCAGGCTATAACATAACGATGGCTACGCTGACACTGACCAAAATAACGTCAAAATGCCAGTCTTTTGGCCACAAAAGAAAACAAATCGTGAGTTGTATTCTAAGCGACCCGACCCAGGCCAGCTCAGCACACCGTGTCGCGATTTCGTTTAGGGCTCAGCGTAAGGTACGAGCGAGTCGCTGTGTTAGTGTTAGTGCACTCGCGCTATCTTGGTCGGAATTTGTTTTCTTTTCACAATATTTTTGAGACCGATTTTTTATATAATAATAAGAGAAAATGTTTTTTTTTTCATTTTTCAAATAGCAAATATATTTTTGTAGTTTAAGCTCTGTTTTTGATAAGGTCCCTTTTGATAAATCACATTAGTAAAACAAACACAAAAATTAAAAAAAAAAAAAAAGAAAAAGAGAAAAAAATTGAATGAAAGAAGAAAAATAAGTATTAAAATATAAAACATGCCTTACCTTGATAATTGCACAATTTAATATATATCCATTTGAATAAACACAGAATCTTTCCCTCTGAGTTACTGAACGCATATAAAAAGGTATGCATTCAGCTGCGGGCTTGGGACCGCCAATGGCCCATTAAAAGATTCAACAGTATAATAATGCATGAAATAGGACTTGTGAGGCTGGGAAAATGAGTATAAATAATTCATTATAACTACAAAGATGACAGTTTGGCTATTTTCCTTCTCTGTTGTTGGATTTTATTGTCACTGTCAGCTTGAGTGCAGAAACGTTTCAATAAAATATTTACAATTCTGCGTGTAGAAATTTTGCTGAGAACAACATCCAAATGAAACAGTGCTGGAAAATCTTGAAAAATTCTTACGAGTCTTGAACGACAATGCATTTCTCCAGACATTTTAAAAAAAGTGTAGCAGTATAGAATAAGATGAAAAGTTGCAGTCGAAGGGTAATTTAGACCACCTCTGTCCATTTCCTCAGTGTAGACTTTGACATCTTCAGGGAACACGTCTCCATCTGCTCCTCGCAACTTTTCATCCTTTAGGGCCACATAGCCTCCGATATAATAAAGAATCATTTTCTCATCAGATGATAGTGTGTTAGTAGTGAGAGGAAGGTCGTCAATGATGAGAAGTTCCGAGTCTGTCAGTTCTTTCCCACAGAGATCACAGGAATGTCCAGAGGAGTTAAAATCAATATCCTTCTCAAATTCAATAAAAAGTTTGGCCCTGTCTATATGATGACAGTTCAAAAGATCTTGAGCTGTTATATAAAAATTGCAACCAGCTGACATCCTAAAATGAGCAAAATGCTTCTCTATGACATCTTGTTGGAAGAAACCAATGGCAACATATTGATGATGGACAGAGTTTTTTTGTGTCAATAGGTACTTTGATAAGTCAATAAGGCATCTGCAGGTCCAAGCTAAAGCATTTGCTGTGTCTCTTGTGAAGGATTTTTCCCTTAGAACAGGACTTGATGCTGTCATCCGGTCAGCAAGCAGTGCCCATTGATCCAGGATATTCAATTGATGACTACCAGCTTCTGAAAGTTCAATACATAATCGATCTGGGTCACGAAAACGAGTGCTTTGAAAGGGAGACTTCGTGTTAAAAACTTTCCAAAGCTTCAAAACTTCATCTATAAATAAGGCAGTGTTGATCCAAGAACTGACAGACTTTGATGACGATTTCAATGCAGAGCTTGTCTTCTCTGAAAATACTTCCAATACAAGGGAAACTTTCTGTTTTTCAATACTTGTGGGGTTCAATGCTGTTTTGGAAAGAGTTGAAAGTTTTACAAGAAATCCTGTCTCGTAATTATGAAGTTCTTCCAAATCAGACCACTGGGCAGTTACTGGTTCAGATGAATGACAAGGGTAGAAATTCAGACATTTTGTTTTCTCAGTAATCCAGTTGTTTCGGATATTTTTCAACAGGTGAACAGTATCATACAGTAAAAATAAGGATCTTGTAGGATCAACTGGGGACATGGTAATCCAAGGAGATGATTCATTTATTTTAGGAAATTTTTTGAAAAAAGCTTGATTCAATCTGTTGTTATCATTTATTATTGCAATTACTTTCCCTCCACATCTTTCAATTGTAGAAATGACATTTATAGTGTTACTGTACTGAAAATCAGATGTTAAGGCATGACAGGGTAACAGTTTGACAAGAAATGTTCTTGATCCAAAAAAGCACTTTACCATAAAACATAAAAACGTAGTAGCCAATTTATCAGGGTAATCAACAGCATATCCATAAATGGTTCCTCCTCTGTATGAAACTGATGCCTTGACATAAACTTCATCAATAATCAAAATACAATTTCTGGATCTTTCTTCAAGATGATTAAAAACATTCGTAAAGAGATTTTCATCAGAGGTGTTATTTGCCACACTTGTAATTCTTTTCATGGTAGAAATAGATGGTAATTGTAAATGATTACGAAGTTCAAGATACAAAGCACGGGATTTTTCATACCATGAAAACGCTAAAAACAGGTCCTCTGCAGAGTAAAGCCTTGAGTTTTTCGACGAATTCATCAGCTGAAGATTTCTGATACAAAAGTTGACTTTCTTATCAGTAACTTCAAATGGTGTTTCTGCTTTGACAAATCGAAGAAACTCTTCAAGCTGACTCCAACATTTAATCTCACTGATGAATGGGTGACGAATACGTTTCCCCAAATGATACATCTCATACGTCACCCTGGGATTTTTAGTTCCAGTGTTGTATTTAAAATATACTGCAAACTTGTGAATTTGACCTTTCCTCTCACTACTCAATAAAATATATGAATCATGTGATCCTGACGGAAGAGTGAAAATGGCACCACAATTTCCAACTTCACAACAAAATTTGTCATGAAAAGAATCATATTGAAATAAATCAGACTCCATGAAATCTGACATCTCATCCAAATCAACAGCTCGAGAGGCAGCAGTGGCTTTTGTAGTAATCCGATGTTGAGTTTGTGACGAGCTTGGTACACATGATTGGGGTACATTATGAAAAACAGAAGGTGGGTCAACTGGAACAAAATATCGTCCTACACGAACCATTTTTGGATTATCAGGCCAATGTAGAGCACAAACTCCCATATGTTCCGTAACATCTTCAAAGTTAAGCTTATTTGGTAAGCATGAAATCCACTGTTTACGTTTCTGAATTTCCTTCGGAAATTTGTACACAGTTATTTTCAGATCAGCAGGTTGATCTCTGTAGCCAGTTCTACAATTGAAGACAGAGCACTTTCTACCCATTTTACAAAACAATTACTGTATGGAACAATATGGATAAAGAATTTAAAACTCCAACAACACAGTTTAAATGTATAAACATTTGAAAAGGAATTAAAAGTTAGAGCTTCAGTTAATCTGACTGAAATGTGAAATAGGGCTAATCACAGATTCAAAGCCGGTACCAAACCGGTATATAGTCAGAGAGGAGATGTTTTATTAGCAAAAAATATTTGCCAATTAAGAATCAAGTCTTTGTGTGTGATTTGCTGGTTTGTTGAATATAAATTATTGTTTAAAATATCTTTTAATTTTTAGACACTAAATATTAAAAGACGTGTCTCTTAAACTGAATTTCAACCAAGAAACATAGTTTGACAAAGAATCAGTAACCAAACTTAATTCGCTTTGTCTAATAAAAACCAATATGGCAACTTTGTTGGAATTTCGGTTACACACTCCACAAGTGTGAACACACTATACGTTGAGCCCTAAACACACCTTGCGGTTTTTCTCTTCGGCTGGCCTGTCTCAGCCCGCCTAGGTTGTATTCAATAGTTCAAATGGGACCATTTGTTTCCGTGAGCACTACTAACGACAACTCACTAGGCGGTGCAAAAAACAAATAATGACGCCAAAATGCCAGTCTTTTTGGGTTTCAGTGTCAGGCTAAAATAACTTAACGATGGCTACGGGTAGACGCGCGGCTTAAACGTTTGTTTTTATAGATATTATGATATGCGGGGCGTTGGGAATACTTTTGGGATATGGCTAATATTTTCGATTTTGAGACTTTTGGTGAAAATTATTGGGAAAAATTATAGAAGAGGCCCTTAATGGGCATGATCTATATTAACTTTCCATGTGCTCGAGGTCATTGGTCACATTGCAAAATGTGCTCAAAGTGACCCACATACTGACAAGTGTTCACAGATTTTGAAATATCTCACATCACTATTGGCCATTTTGTTCAACTTGACTCATTGGTTAGTTTTCAACTTTCATAAACAAAGCAACCTGTTTACATTTGCTCAGAAATGTCCAATTGTTGGACAGCAACAAATCACGTGATTGATGACTCGGTTGGACGAAAACATGAGTATAGATAGAATGCGCTTGGCCAAGGAGTTCACAACATTGCCATCCGGACGTATAACGGACCAACACACAAACTCTGTGTAACCATGAACTTTTATAGTCTGGTTAATACAGTTTAGTGAGAACAACTCACAAACGCGGATGGCAAAAACAATAACAAAGGCCTGAGTGACGTCATCTTCGAACTATCTATAGATCGCTCCCATTAGGAAGAATACATTTATATTCTGTTCTGCCAAAACATAGAACAGTCTGTAATTTCAAACTAAAATTGCTAAAGATATTGACAAGATCAAGAAATGAAGTGAGTAGGAAAGTGCCAGAAAACAACAGAGTATATAAACTTCGCGGCGGTGATGGGGGCTCGAACCCGCGACCTTACTGGTACGACAACTCAGCGTGGCCGGGGAGAGCGTGGCTCTACTGTAAGAGCTATCCACCACTCCAATACGCTTCAACAGTCGTAACGTCACTTTCCTCGTAATGACGCATGGTAACTTAGTAACTGGCTCTAAACTATCGGAACAATGGCGGACGCCCTTATGAAATACTATTTCTCCGACGAGCATAAACGCGTATCCAGAGGAAAAAATATTATGACTATGATCATGTTTTGACTTTTACACATCCTGATCACATGACATATGCAAAGTTCTAGCCAGCATGAAGAATAAAAAGTAACGATTTTCTTTGTTTAGAATCACGATGGCGGCCGTTGATGGGCGACGTGACATCAGACTATTGTATCCAATTGTAATATACCCTAACAGGCATCATGTCTCCACTGATGAGTGGTGGATAGCTCATACAGGAGGAGTTGTCGAACCAATAAGATCGTGGGTTCAAGCCGCGAATTTTTTATTCTGGACTTTCCTACTTAACGTCATAATATTGTGGTGTAAGACGAAACCATTAGAAGTTGTTGCAATGTACATAATTTAAAGTCTATTAACGAAATTTACCATTATTTCATTTTCAATCTAAATACTAAATTCTGAATTCTCAAAGCGCTTTACAATGGCTCCAACGCCAACAGCAAACGCTTAACATGTTGGAGGAAACATTACGTATGTAAGGCGGAAGTTTAATTTTTTTTCCGACAGAGACAACGCTGTTAATGGCCAGGTACTCATCTTACACCTGAATACGGTGGGAGAATGTGAGTAAAAAGCCTTTTTCAAGGACTCAACTATGCACCGCTAAGAGCGGGATTCGAACCACGGAACTTCAAGTTTCGAAGCCGCTATACCACAAGACCACATACCTTCAAAATTAATGTAAGTCAATTGGGGGGGTGGGGGGGGGGGGGGGAAATCCCGAAAACTCAGTTGGTAGAGCACTCGCGTTTAATCAACCAATCAATCTGTGAAGTTGAATTTTCTGGTTATATTATTATAATTTTGTGCGTTTGCTTAGAAGCTCACAACATTGCCATCCGAAATATAGCGGACGAACACACAAAACTATGTGTAATCTTGAACGGTTGTATTCTGGTTAGTAGATACAGTTCGTGAGAATTACTCATAAATGCGGATGATAAAAAACTAAAAATAATCAATAACAAAGACATGGGTGACGTCAACTTAATTCTATCAATAAAAAGGCGTTTTCTCAATAAATAAAAATAATAAATACATAAATAAACAAAGAAAATAAAAATTCCCTTTATTCATCCCATAGGGGAAAATTGTCTCTATGGTCTATTCCAAGGAAAGACTGGAATAACCCAGGCGTCAGGCGCAGTGCAGCGCCGCAAGTTGAGCCAGGGCGAGGTGACTTGCTCAAGGCCACACAGGGCAGCGGCGGGTGATCGAACTCTGTACCTTCCGGATACGAAGCAAAGACCGTACCGCTGAGCCAAGCTGCCCCCCCCCCCCCCCCCCCCCCAATGCACGACAGACTAACATTAACATGGCTGAAGAAGTAAAGATAGAAAGGAGTCTGGTTTGTCTCTAAGCGACTGGGTCTCCTCCTTGCTGTTATCAGTAGAGTCGAGAGAAAATTCAGTTAGTAACGTACGTAACTCAATTAAAGTGGAATTTATTATATTGCAGTATATAGGTGAAAACAATACTGCCGTCCTCTGGAAAATCCATATTTTAAAATTTGGCCAGAAAACGTGTCCTTCAAATATCAATCGATTTAAATGACTCTCATTTTGGCAAAAAACTCTCAAACCTGGGACTTCGCGAAGTAATTATATTCTATTTTATTATAGGGTTTTGAGCCCGAAACATACCATGTTTGGTAATTTTTTAAAGCTGTTATTATTCACTTTTGTTTATTTTTACGACAATACGACATAATTGAGAAAAATGTACATACATTTAATCTATAGCGTATTTTCTAGGGCTGCTCACCCCTGAGGATTATATGGAGATAAACTTAAATTGCAAACAGTCCAACGCGTCGTTTAGGTATCCATTCTGTAACCGCTTTTATATACTATTTGTCACTGCCAATAAATAGCTAGATGTCCATTCATACCTGAGTTGAGAGGTGTAATGTGGAGGAGCAGAGTTTGTAACAAGTAATAATTCCTAACGTACTTTGCATGCTTCGTTTGTTTTAGAATTTTGTCATGAATAATGTAAATATATTTTATTATAATATAGATATAATGCAGTTGACATCACTCGACTCTTTGTTGTTATTTATTTATTAATTATTTTTTTTTGCCTTCCACGTTTATGGGTAATTCTCACTTAACTGTATTATCCAGACTATAAAAGTTCAAGGCTACACAGATTTTGTGTGTTGGCCCGTTATATTTCCGGATGGCAATGTTGTGAGCTTTTTTTCCAAGCGCATACTATCCATAGAGTAGTCGTTCACATCCATTAAATGAAGTCGGAGTTTATTCCCGTTCCAATAGAGTGAAATGGACAATAGCAATTGCTTGCTAACCTCTGGATAGGACGCTAGTCTACTGCAATATAGTTTTCGTGAGATCTAACAGAACCAGTTACCCAATCACTGTCTGGGTGGACAAAGGAGTGGGGGTGGGGGTCGGAGAAATAATCTCGATTGCACCCGGGATAGCTTTCATTAACTTTCTCCTTACCGATCATTTTCAGTATTTTCCCAAAAACTGGCAGGCTTACCCAGCAGAACAATAGATTTTAAAACTCATTCAGCGCCATTGGCCGCACTGTGCGACCAGAGCAGAATCCGATGGCCGGTCTTGAAAGGCAAAAATAATAATGTAATCCAATCCTGCTTTCTACAAAAGTACTATAAATTGAACCAATGGTACCATTTCTTTCATCGGAACATTCAATTGGTCCCTTAGGCGGGGGGGGGGGGGGGGGGGGGGGGGGGGGGGGGGAGAGATTTTGTGCTGAATTAGAATGTCTCTTTGTCTTAGCTTGTCATTCTCATGCTGCCCCGATCAGGTGTCAGCCATTTTCGACGGAAATGCGAATATAGTCTCAGCGCTGAAAGAGTTAACTCAAACAAGCTCTCTACAAAAGAAATTTAGGTTCTTATTCATTAAACAATTATCATTCTTCAAAGTTTGTGATGTACAAAATAAATCTAAATAAGGAAAATGTATTTTGTGTCGTAACAAATGTGACGATTTTGCTGCAGGTGGTAAGGAGAGGGTTAAAGAAATTGAGCTTTTATACAGCGCAATATCCACTAAACGTGCTCAAAGCGCTTTACAAGGGGTCCCTGGCCAACAGCAACACTTAACGTTTAGGACGGGACATGACGCCTGTTAGACGATATTATAATTTTTTCGGACAGAGACAACGGTTATGGCCGGCCAGGTACTCATTTTACACCTGAGTACGGTGAGAGAATGTGAGTAGAGAGCCTTTTTTGGACTCAACTATGCGCCGAGCGAGGCTCGAACCCAGGACCTTCCGAACCGATAGCTACCACGTAGCCGTACATAGATCTCGGTCCCTTTGCGTGGGAGAATATTTTATTGGTAATGGTGTTGTTTGTTTGTTTGTTTGTTTGTTTGTTTGTAACCCATAATCATTTTCATCATCTCTTTTACACGACGTGCCTTATAAGATAAATTGATTTCACAGTTTGTCAAAGGCACTGGAGTTTGAGTCCTCGGTTGTCAAGATGAAGAAGAGATGCCTTGGGTGACGGTTAATCTCGTAATCTACCTGTGGTTGACCCAGCCCTGATTAGAGCTTGTTGGTATTTCGGGGAGTCGTAGCTACAGATAGATAGATGAGATGGCCAGATTTGTTCTCGTAAATAATTGACAAAACACTTTTTAAAAAAAAATTCTGAGCTCTAAGTGGCGCAAAGTTGAATCCTATTAAACCCTCTCCTTACCACCAATTGGAAAATCGTCACATTTTAATTAGTTACGATGCAACCGTCACTTTTCTCATCCAGATTTCATTTCTTTTTGCTAGATATAGCTATAAAAACTTGACATTCTATTAATAGAGCTCATATTATTGTCGAGCAATATTATGTATAGAATGTGCTTGATGCTTTTCTGTTTGAGTAAGAAATGTCTATTTTTTTGGGTTGGGTGTGCGTGAAGTTTTGGGGAAAATTTTTATAATCGCTAGTAAGGAGAGGATTAAGCGGCTCTTTACTCATATTTTCCCATCGTACTCAGGTGTAAAATGAGTACCTATATGGCCGTTAGCAGTGTTGTCTTTGTCAAAATTCGTTTTATATAATAATATCGTCTCATGGTGTCATGTCTCGTTTTACATAATGTTAAGTGTTGCTGTTGGCCAGGGATCCCTTGAATGTAGAGATCGGTGGGGGCTGCCTGAAGACCTGGGATGTGAAAATACTAACGAAAAGGTGAAAATGGAAAAGGCTTCGGATGGGGACAGAAAATGGACGTTTCGGGTACAACCCCTTCGTCAGCAAAACATTAAACAACGGAACGCTGAAAACAAAAAAAAAATGTAGTAAAAATTGTAGTATTTTCATTATTTGGTGGTTTAAGTATGACAAGCGCTTTGAGCATGTTTAATGGGGAATGTGTGTATTTTTCTCAGAAAAAATGAGTGTAACAGGCACTTATGTTGATAATAACAAGAAATGAAGTGAGTAGTAAATTGCCAGAAGACAAACGAGAATTTAAAAACTTCTCAGCGGCGATGGGGGATCGAACCCGCGATCTTACTGGTACGACAACTCCGCCTGGCCGGGGAGATCGTGACTCACTTCATTTCTTGATGTTTTCCTCATAAAAATGGCCAAATTCAGAAACAAAGATGTTTTGTTAGAATTAATGTGTCAAAGTTCATCTCGAGGTCTTGGTAGATTGACGGGACGCGCTACCGAGGTGTGAACTCTCTATCCAATAGTGCGTTCTGTGGCAGATCACATGACCAGGGTATTAGAGAACGGAGGACTATAGAGAGATAGATATGGGATTACTACTAACTACTCGATCGGCTGCCTGACTACCACCAGTTCAGTTGAACCCAAGACGGCTCGAGCGAGAGAAGATGATGGATAAAGTATCAAGCCTTACCATTTATTGGTTTGGCCTTGTTGTAGGTAGGTAAGGCCATGGAGTGACATGTGACCAACCTTTTCATTCTGGTATAAGATATTATGTTAGAGTGATCCTGTAGCTGAAAATTGGATTTAACTAACTCACCCCAAACACCGACTATATCCGTAGTTTTACCCTGGTTACTTTTACCCCATGCCTACAATTTATTACATTTTTATGAGACGAATTATAGGCGTACTATCAAAGCTAATGTTTTTAGTTTTTACATGTTAATGATAGTTGAATAAAACAATCTATGTACCTACATGCTCATTTTTAATACATTTTTTCCAAGTTTGAAAATATTTAGGATTGAGTGAGTTAAATAAGTGTAAACTCGCCTTTGTGTAGGACTATGTCTGTTTTGTGGTATGAGATTATTATTATTATTTTTTTAAGCTGGTAGGTCCCGGGTTTGAATTCCGATTTGAGAGGCGCAAATTTTATTCCTTTGAAAGGGCTCTTTACTCACATTCTCTCACATTACGCAGGTGTAAAATGAGTACATGGCAGTTAAAGCGTTGTCTTTATCGAGAAAAAAAACAAGAAAATATAATATCTTCATCTTACGGCGTCATGTCTTGTTCTACATATTAAGTGCTGCTGTAAGCTTGGGTCCCCTTGTCAAGGGCTTTAAGCACATTTAGCGGATATTGCGATTGCGCTATATAAAAATCCAAATTTCTTTTAAAACTCCAAAACTCCAAAATTGATTAGGTTCAATCATTCATTGAAGAGAGTGAATTTAGGTTTTTTGAGCTTAAAATAATATAGGTTTGTATAATATATTATAATCATTAGAGCCATTAGGCCCATGGAAGCCAGAGTTAAATCCGGTTTCTAAGGCGTGAAAATGACAGTAATAATTACTTGCTACCCTCTGGAAAGAACGCTAGTCTACCGCCATATCTAAAAGATCGAGCTAGCTACCTACTGCTGCTGGATGGACAACCAGGGGGGGGGGGGGGGGGGGGGTAAGGGGGGGTGGGAGGTCAGTAAATATTCCCGACTACACATGGAATTGAAGCGAGCGCTTTACCAACTGAGCTATCGGAACATCCAAATCAAGTTTACATTGACTAAAAACTTAACTGATTTCTTTTTAGAAGCTGTGGACTGTAAAAAGCAATGTACAATAATAATAATAATAATAATAATAATAATATAATAATAATAATAATAATAATAATAATAATAATATTAATAATAATAAATGGCATTTATATAGCGCTTTACCCCGTTGTCACAGGCTCTATGCGCGTTACAGTGATATAAAACAAAACATATTACAGTAAGACAAGTTTGATGGAAACGTGATACGAATTCAATTTAACAACAACAAAACATGATAATAGTATTGCAACATTATGACGTAAAAAGATAAAACTTTAAGCGAGATTTGTCAACGAATCCGAGCATCTCACGTGTGATGGGAGAGAGTTCCAAAAATGGGAGACCGAAAATTGAAAAGATTGTTCATCTATTTACAATAATAAATGTAATAACTTCAAAAATTTAATGAAATATTAAACACAGAACGTTTCGGACTGTAAACCCGTCTTTATCCAATAACAAAAACAGTTATTAACCCTCTCCTTACCACCCCTAGGAATTCGTCACAATTCGTTACAAATGTAACCGACACTTTTCTCATTCTGATTTCTCTTGTACATCACAAAATTTAAAAAAAATGCTATAAATACTAAATACTGTGTTGTTGAGCTGACTTTTTACCTTTTTGTTTGAGTAAGAAAAGTCTATTTTTGTGATGGGTGTTTGTTAATTTTCGGGGGAAATTCTAAAAATTAAATAGCTGGCAAAGAGAGAGTTAAAAGAGAGAGCACGTTCAGTGCATATTATTGCCCTTATAAATGCGACTATATGGTCTTGTGGTATAACACTCGCTTTCGCTCCACGCATAGTTGAGTCCTCGGAAAAGCTCTTAACTCACATTCTCTCACTGTGTTCAGGTATAAAATGATTATCTGGTCATTAACAGCTTTGTCTCTGTCCGAAAAAAAAACCTGCAATGTCGTCTAACAGGTGTCATGTCACGTCCGACATGATAATACGTGTTGCTGTTGGCCAGGGACCCCTAGTCAAGCGCTTTGAGCACGTTTAGTGAATATTGCGCTATATTAAAGCTCAAGTTTGTTTATGTTGTCTTTTTCCTTTTAATTTTTATATTATTATAAAGTCATGCCAAAATCATAATTTTTATCTGGTAGGTTGAACCCGTTGAATATGGGTTCCTTACAGAAAGTATGCGCTTGGCTAAGAAACTCACAACATTGCCATCCGGAAGTATAACGGAACAACACACAAAACGATGTGTAACCTTAAACTTTTATAGGCTGGTTAATACAGTTTAGTGAGAATTACTCATAAACGCGGATGGCAAAAAAAAACAATAACAAAGACAGGAGTGACGTTAACTTCATACTACTATCTATACATGGTGAGGAAACGAATGGAGATTTCTGAAAACCGTTGATTATGGCGTAATTCACACATAAAAATGAGTGGATAAAGCGCTTTGAGCACAGTTGGTGTTTTTTTTCTCTTATATTAGTTATATCCCCCAATACGCTGCTTGTATTTGGTACTTGAGTATCGTGTTCTAGTTAGATTACCACGTCGTAATCGCGGCATTACTTGTATCTATAAAGTAAAACTATCAAGCATGATAACTAGTACAATAATCTCTAAGTTTGGGGTGGGCGTGAGGTTACCCCCCCCCCCACACACACACACCACCCCTCATCCCCCCCCCCCCCCCCCCCAACCCCGGCATAATATAATGCCTCATCATGCTCGATCTACTTCTTGTTGTAAAATTCAAAATTTAAATATCTGAACTCTATCGGTTATGACGAGTCATCATGGGAGATGAGGCATAAATAATCCATTAGTTAGGAGAGAGAGAGGAGAACGAGAGAGGAGAGAGAGAGAGAGAAGAGAGAGGGGGAAGAAGAGAGAAGAGAGAGAGAGAGAGAGAGGAGAGAGAGAAGAGAGAGAGAGAGAGAGAGAGAGAGAGAGAGAGGAGAGAAGAGAGAGAGAGAGAGAGAAAGAGAAGAGAGAGAAGGAGAAGAGAGAGAGAGAGAAAGAGAGAGAGAGAGGAGATAGAGAGAGAGAGAGAGAGAGAGAGAGAGGGAGAGAGAAGAGAGAAGAGAGAGAGAGGAGAGAAAGAGAAGAAGGAGAAGAGAGAAAGAGAAAGAGAAAGAGAGAGAGAGAGAGAGAGAGAGAGAGAGAGGAGAGACTAAAAATTAACCCCAATGAGGCAATTTAACAAAACGAAAAATAGGTTTTAGGTTCATCATGTACTGTCCTGTTAACATAAGTTATGTTCAGAG
>NC_088368.1:7101121-7104226 GCF_034508935.2 Berghia stephanieae | reverse complement strand
AGCAACTAACTTGAGATGAGTTAATCAACTTGAAATGTGTTAAAATAAACATAGTACATTTGAATGACACATCAATGGGAATATCAGAACATCTTGTATGGTTTGAGAGGTCTTGACTTTGATTCTGCATGCAAAGATATCTTGAATTTATTTTTAAAGTGTTGTTGACATGACGTGGGAATATTTGTAACCCATCGCATCAGTCCGGTATCACCTACTAGGGATGAATGAGAATTGGTGGGGGGGGGGGGGGGGGGGGGGTGAAATAAAATTATAGATAAAATTATAATAAGAAATACGAACTTTGAGGATTTTGCAAAGTAGATAATACCTTGCTTGTATTCTTACTTTGCAAGTGCGTATAGAAATAAACACACGTTTTTATTAATTTTGGGCTAATTTTTGGGTTTACTCATCTTAACAACGCCACTACCACAATATCTCATTCGTCTGTTGTGTGATTCATCCTGTTTTGTTGATAAAGGGGAAACCCTTACTTAACGTCTATTTTATCTGTTTTCGTATATCAAGTTGAAGCTTACATTCAATTTCACATTGTTATTTATTTCTTAGAACTTCTAGCAGCACCATTTACATAATAATTTTGGGCTATAAATTCAATGTCCAGCATCTGGTCCATCCCGATATATTACCGCTTTGAGTTGGACGGTCACATTTGAAAATCAGCGTTTGTCTATTCTAGAATGTTCCATAGTATAAATTTTGATGGTTTAAATCATTTAGAGCTAATTGTTTTTGTAGTGGGAAGGGAGTTTGTGTGATTGGAAAAATAAATTATTCTATTTCATGTTAAAAATAGGTTTGGAATCTGCGTCAACAATAGATAAAATGTCAACGATTTTGTTTTGTCTCTGCTTTGTTGTAGGTAGGAACATTGTGTTTCTAAATTTTTTCCAACATTTGGCGATATATGGATAGATTGAAATCGACGTCATTCAGGTCTTTGTTATTGTTTTTTGCCATCCGCGTTTATGAGTATTTCTCACTAAACTGTATTAACCAGACTATAAAAATTTAAGGTTACACATAGTTTTGTTTGTTGGTTTCTTATATTAACGGGTGGCAATGTTGTGAACTTCTTAGCCAAGCGCGTACTATCTATATAGATAGTATGCAGATGACGTCACTCAGGTCTTTGTTATTGTTTTTTGCCATCCGCGTTTGTGAGTTGTTCTCACTAAACTGTATTAACCAGACTATAAAAGTTCATGGTTACACAGAGTTTGTGTGTTGGTCCGTTATACTTCCGGGTGGCAATGTTGTGAACTTCTTAGCCAAGCGCGTACTATCTATATAGAATGAAGTTGACGTCATGCAGGTCTTTGTTATTATTTTTTCCTATCTGGGTTTATGAGTAATTCTCACTAAACTGTATTAACCAGACTATAAACGTACAAGGTTACACATAGGTTTGTGTGTTGGTCCGTTATACTTCCAGATGGCAATGTTGTGAGCTTCTTAACCAAGCAGCACACTATCGCTGTCTACCGATAATGACAATGACAATATTATTTGAACAAAATTGAATAGAACGGCTGAAAAAAAAAAGAATGTTTTTTTAATATAAAAGAAGAATAAAAACAAATACAAAATACATAACACAATTATTTCTGACTCATGACCATTATTCACCTAACAACGTTTTTAAAAAAAAAAAACCTGTTGAATTTGTTTTTTTTTATCGTTGGCTGATGAAGGGTTTGCGGTCCGAATCGTTGTGTTAACCATCTCTTTACCAACTAATGTAATATCGTCACATTCGAAACGATAAAACGAAATTTTTCTTTTTTATATTTGTTTTATAAATTTTTTAAAAATGGAAAAGAATTCTTTATTATATAATATATTAAGAACTTATTTTGCGGCTATGTGGTCTAGTGGTATGACACCCGCTTTCGGATCGGAAGGTCCTGGGTTCTCGCCTCGCTCGGTGCATAGTTGAGTCCTTGGAGAAAGCTCTTTACTCACATTCTCTCTCACATACACAGGTGTAAAACAAGTATCTGGCCGTGAGCAGCGTTGTTTTTGTCCGAAAAAAATTAGAAAATCGCCTAACAGGCGTCATGTCCCGTCCTACATTGTAAATGTTGCTGTTGGCCAGTTGAGATGTGTTAAACATAGTATATTTGAATGATATATAAAAGCGCTTTGAGCACTTTTAATGGATATTGCGCTATATAAAAGATCAATTTTGAAGCTCAATTGTTGTTTTGTACAGCTTGTTTTGCTCGACAAATTCATGTAATGCATGTAGTTCGTCATTGTTATAAATTAGAGTTCTAAAATACAATTTATGTGGAGGATTAATATGGCATTTCAGTAAGTTTCTTGAAAATGGTCGGTACGGAGAAAGAGTTAAATAGTATCTTAGATTTTCATTCATTTAAGATGTTATAGATAGATCGAAGATGACGTTACTCAGGTCTTTGTTATTGTTTTTTGCCATCCACGTTTATAAGTAATGCTCACTTAATTGTATTAACCTGACTATAGATAGTATGCAGATGACGTCACTCAGGCCTTTGTTATTGTTTTTGCCATCCGCGTTTGTGAGTTGTTCTCACTAAACTGTATTAACCAGACTATAAAAGTTCATGGTTACACAGAGTTTGTGTGTTGGTCCGTTATACTTCCGGATGGCAATGTTGTGAGCTCCTTGGCCAAGCGCATTCTATCTATAAACGTTCATGGATACACACAGTTTTGTGTGTTGGTCCGTTATACTTCCGGATGGCAATGTTGTGAGCTTCTTAGCCAAGCGCATACTATCTATATTATAGATAGTATGCAGATGACGTCACTTAGGCTTTTGTTATTGTTTTTGCCATCCGCGTTTGTGAGTTGTTCTCACTAAACTATATTAATCAGACTATAAAAGATCATGGTTACACAGAGTTTGTGTGTTGGTCCGTTATACTTCCGGATGGCAATGTTGTGAACTCCTTGGCCAAGCGCATTCTATCTATACGATTTTTTCATCTCTTTGTATTTTTTAAGTGAGTTGTTTTTACCGTGCCCAATAAAAAAACGAGCTTGCTACTTTGTGTTATTGCACCATAAAAATAGAACGAGTTTAATAAATAC
>NC_088368.1:7003621-7096121 GCF_034508935.2 Berghia stephanieae | reverse complement strand
AAGATAGCATTTAATTTGGAGGTAAGACCGAACGTATCAAAGAGGTAGTGCGCCTAAAAAAAAGACGTTCCCTATAAAAAGCAATAAACCGATTTTCTCAGCCCACATCTGCGTCAGAATATCTTCATTGCGATATTCTTAAAGTGCAGCATCTTTTTTTTTTTTTAACTTTCAGTTATATCCAGTTCAATATATATCTAATGTCCCCTAGAAACTTATATAGTATCCCGCCCGTGTACATATTGTGTAACAATAAATCTATAGGTAAAAATGAATGTAAAGTGTCTCCATGCTGTTACAAATAAATAAAAAGACAAATGAATAAATAAATTTGTAAAATTCTTATAATTTAGCTCTTTCAAAATTAAAACGCCTGACTGACACTGTCGTTTTTCATCAACATTGATTTTCAATTATTTCAATACTATTTTTAGATTCCCAATGGAATCCAAAGACTGTCATCATGTGGTTGCGAAGAGACAACCCATTCAACAGAAAAGGTGAGTTTTCTACAAGGAACAAAAAGCGTGGTGTCAAAATCTGGTTCTTATCTCGCTGGAAGTGCAAAACCACTCGTGTAAATGATCTTCTGGTTTCAGAGTGATGACATCTTATTTTCTAGTCTAAATATAGATAAAATTAAAAAAAAAAAATTTTTAATTCCTTTTATTCATCTCCAAGGGGAAATTTGTCTTTAGGGTCTATTCCAAGGGAAGACTGGAATAACTCAGGCGTCAGCCGCAGTGCAGCGTCACAAAGTGAGCCAGGGCGAGGTGACTTGCTCAAGGCCACACAACGAGGCGGGTAGTCGAACTAGGTACCTTTTGGGTACGAAGCAAAGACCGTATGGCTGAGCCACGTAGCCCCCTGGTCGCCAATAGAGATCATCCATCATAGTTCTTTTACGTCCAGTAATCCTTAGACTCTGCCAAGCATATTCATCCTGCTATTAAAATAGTTCTGCCACCTCATGGTTCAATATGTAGCCTATTCATTATTAGTCATCCAGAGGGGATGATTTCATGCCCTCTTCCATGGATTTTGGAAACGGAAAAGTATAGGGTGTGATGTCATGAATTTTCTTCCCTATAGATAGAACGAATATGACGTTATTCAGGTCTTTGTTATTGTTTTTTGCCATCCACGTTTATGAGTAATTCTCACTTAACTGTATTATCCAGACTATAAAAGTTTATGGTTACACATAGTTTTGTAAGTTTGTCCGTTATACTTCTGGATGGCTTCTTAATGTGTGTGTGTGTGTGTGTGTGTGTGTGTCTGTGTGTCACAGACGAGGAACGTTTTAGAATTTAGCACTGCAAACCTCAAACTCAAACCGGAAATCCTAGACAACATCGTGCCTAATAAAATTAATGTTTAAAACACGATGAATTAATTTGTGTTTTCTTTACATGCAGCCCGAAACCACAAAAGTTCCAACATCATCTCCACCTCCAAAAGACACAGATGCCCCAACATCATCTCCACCTCCAAAAGACACAGATGCCCCAACATCAGATATACCTCCGAAATCCACAAATATTCCTATATCAGCTATACCTCCGAAAAACACAGATAGCCCAACATCGACATTATCTCCTAAAAACACAGACGCCTCAAAATCACCAATTCCTCCAAAAATCACAAAAGCCACAACATCAGCTATACCTACAAAAACCACAGATGGCCCAACATCAGATATACCTCCCACGAATGACCCAACGTCAGCTATACCTCTTAAAGATGCCCCAACATCAACTATACCTCCAAAAACCACAGATTCCACTAGTTCGCGTGACCCTCATGCAGTCGCCTCACATCGCACCTCTATGTCACCAAACAGCAGATCATCATCACCATCCACATTACCAGCAGTGACTCCAATACAAACGAGCCCATCATCAGCAACTACAACTGTTGACCCAACCGTCAACCCGACAAGAGAGAACGACCACAGAGATAGCCACAGCAGCCAACCAGCTACTGAATCCATAACTACAACTACGAAGAAAACTGTTGATATCTCCTCAGGTTCAACTGGTGAGTTCTCGCCTGTCTTTTTGTAATTCTTACAATTACAAGCTATGGGATCAATAGAGCCGGAGTTTATCTATTTCGGTTTAAAGTCAAAATAATTTTAATCACAAAATGTTAGCTCTTTATAGTTCATGAAATGACACATTCTATTTAGTAAAGCAAATCAATCTTACTTAATATACATTTCAGAGTTATAACTTCAGTTTTCTACTTCTTGTAAATGCGACATGATACTGTATTGAGGTGATGGGTCATATATTCAGGGATGACTTTTGCTAAAAAATAAGCCTAATTTTTTTTTTCTCGTAAAGATCATATGAAAATATTTATTACAATGCTTCTCTTCATCAGATGGTATCATCCCATATATCGTAAAAAAGGATACAGATCCGTCTAGCTTCCCCATTTACTGTTACCTTTAAATAACTCATGCTTTCATATTATTATCAACTCACCAATACCGAACAAGGTTCACCAGAAAATGTCAAAAAGCGGGTGATGGATTTCTGTGCCACTTAGTGGTAAAAATTTATATGATTTAATACATATCAATAATATTATGCTTTTCATTCGCAGCAGACAAAGCAAGAAAATCGACACACATGCCATCATCATCACCAACCACACGGGTCCCTACTACAGTCGCCGTTAAGACTACAGTTCCTAATCATTTCAAGACAAGCAGGGCCCCAGAAACCTCGATGTCTCCACTAGGTAATTATGTGACATGTATGCCATTGATGCTGTGCGTTTAGTTTAAAAAATCGCAACATCAGCCAGCCGGAAATAAGGTACCAACACTCAACACACGAAACTACGTGTAACCTTAAACGTTTATAGTCTGATGAATACAGTTTAGTGAGAACTGGCTAAAAATAATAATAAAAAAACTGAGCGACGTCAAAATGGTTCCTACACAATATTCCCATTGTTAAAAAAGAACAAAAACAAAACAAAACACGGACACAATTTTTTTTTTTTTGTCTTGAGGCGACTTTTTAATACTAAAAGGCACTCCCACAGGACAAATTAAACCGGTCAAGACCGATAATTTTCAATTAAAATAAATTGGAACATTCTTAGTTTTGAATATATTTATTGATAAAGAATGACCTTTTCAAAATAGTGTCAATAATCGTTGTGCTTTTTTTTTTTTACAGCAAACCTAGCAGTATCCATTACTTTCAACATCATCAAGGGAATTAACGCCCAAGTCTAGTGGTATAATAATATGTATAAAATCGCTGGGGGTCAGTTTTTGCATTTGTTATCATTCATCCCGTTAGTAACTGTGTTAGGGAGCGTTCACATATTACGTCATCAAAAATTTGCCCTTTTTAGACCCCCCCTCCCCCAAGTCATCACTTGTCATCATTGACCTGACCCCCCCCCCCCCCCCTCCCCCAACAGATGATGACGTCATCTAATTTAATAAAAACTAAAAGATAACTTTAATTTCACAATATTATTATTCATTTTTAAAAACCATAAACATGATTATCAACGTTTGATAAAACACATTCAGACATTTTATTAATTTCAGAAACTGTTGATAATTTATGTTTTACGATACAATGGGGACATAAAATTTAAATTTGCAAAGATAAAATCTAACAAACATTATTTAAATTAGGCTACTTGGTGCAGGTGCTATTTAAAGAATGTCAGAAAGTGTAATTTAAAATAGTATAGGAGGCAAATTATTTTATAGCATATTAGTCTTTTAGTGGAATGAATTTCTGTTTCAATTTCCAAACATAAAATTAATTGATACTATTACTCATTCTTCAGATAAAACTCCAAATTTTTAATAAATAGAACAAACAAACCAAATCACGACAGATTGTATGTAGTAGGAAACTTTTTAATACAAAAGCTAATGCCAAGACAACATTAAGAGCAGGTTCAACGTATATATTCCATCATTTAAATCAATTTCAACATTTGGCTAAATTTTATTTGGAATTCATTTTTGATAAGACATGCATTTATAAAATAGGTCCAAATTTGGCTTTTTTTTGTAAGCAAATCTGGTCTGACTTCCAACACCTCCCAGGATAACCAAGTCAAATATATATGTATAAAATCCCCTCCGCCAGTTTTTGCATGTACATATCGTGAACGTCTTACTACTATGTTCAACATTGCTTGATTCTGTCACAAAGCTGAGACACACAGTCGAAATCAATTATTTTTTTCAAATATTTTAAAAGGTGGGCCGAATTGTTACACTTGCACTGACCAGAGTTGCCAATCTCAAAAACAAGAAATCTGCTCTACCGAGAAGCCATTGTGTATGAATACTCTGACCCAGGACAGCAAAGGTGGGAGGACTTTCAAAAAAGGGTGAGTGACACGCGCTGCGTTTTAATGTCAATATTGTTTCAAGCCTTGTAACAAACTAAATTAAACACAATCAAGCTTAGTCATAGACTGATGCACAATGAGAAGCAGAAGTCATGACGTCACACCTTCCTCTTCCGGTTCAAAACTCCTTGGAAGTGTGTAACCAGTCCTCCAGACAATGAATAGGTTCCATATTAATCATGAGGCGGCATAACCATTTTGGAGCAGGATTAATAGGCAGATTCTTATGATTACAAGGCGTAATAGAGCGAGGATGGAGGAATGGAGGATCTTTATTAACGATCAGCAATTGGTCTAGTGGATCGGAAGATCCTGGGTTCGAGCCTCGCTCGGCACATGGTTGAATCCTTGGAAAAGGCTCTTTACTCGCATTCTCTCCCCATATCCAGGTGTAAAATGAGTACTTGGCTGTTAACAGCGTTGTCTCTGTGATAAAAATACAACAGGCGTCATGTCTCGTTCTACATATTAAGTGTTGCTGTTGGTCAGGGACCCAAAGAGCTGTGAGCACGTTTAGTGGATATTGTGCTATATATAAAAAAGATCAATTTTTAAAACAAGCTCATTCCGTGGAAATGATGTTTTCGTATATAAATCCAAGGAGTAGTCTATACACAACAGGTCTTTTTACAAGTTCAAATCCACAGTTGATCCACATCTGATAAAGACTACCATTCCCTGAATTGTCCCAACAACAAATTACTTAAATCACCCACACGACATTGATGATGACAAAAAATTATAATGTGGAACAGAAAAGCATAAGTGCATAATTTGATTTTTAAAAAGTGTAATACTAATACAGTGATGACAATAGCAATTTGTCAAAAAGGAGGAACAATTCTCGGTCTATCGATCAAACACAAGAAAAGTTTATATTGTCCCTCCCCTTCCCCTTCAACCATCAGCTAATATAAGATCACCACTTCTGTGTCAATTGTGAAATCTGGCGCCATTCTGTCCGACCCAACGTCAAAAGAACAGGACCGTCACCAAATTTCATGAGACTGAGCACAGGTGCCAAAATATGACATAAGACATAATGGTGATTTTGTAGTTTTGAGGAAAATGTTTGACACGGCAAATTCAGAGGAAAATTTCTGAGAAATTTCTAAAATCCCGGAATTCCGCTGAAGATTATCATCACATGTAATAATACGCCTTTTTGGCGTATAGTTGGCAAATCTGAAAATGTAAGTAGTAATGGAGTATTTTTATGACGAAAAAACGACCTTTTGACGCAGACTCACATAATAATAGTTCTTAAATAAATCATCAAAAATAATTTTTGTAACTGTTTTTTAACAGCTGTGCATCCAAGGAAGTGTGTAAGGAAGAGTGGTGGTTGAAGACGTCAGGTCTGGCTGATTGCTACTTATTGGATGACACACCTGCAGGTGCCCCAGGGCTGAGGTTGGACAAATGCAGCTTCTGTTGCCATGGAGACGGATGCAATCAACATGCAATTCCGGATAACGATAAAATGTGGTATCCATGAATGAATGACGTCATCGTTTGATTAAAGATCTGCGTAGACTAGATTAAAGAAGGTGGTGACTTTTAATTAATACCTGCCAAATGATATTCATATAGAAAATGAGTTAGAGAGATGGTCCTTCAAAATAAAAAATAATTTTCTCCGCTCACATCTAGGCCAGATTACAATTTCCATTGTGACATTCTGAAAGAGGCTTTTTTTTTCATCAATCAATAAATCCATTCAAAATATTAGGAAATACTTTAATTTTTTTAATTGAAATTTTATACAGACCTTATGCCGTGGTTAAGTTGTCATTTAGGGCATGCCTCTATAGCATTATCTTTCAATCTATTGGACACTCTTGAATCACCAGGGGAAAATAAACTTCTTAAGTACCCAGAGTAATGTAAATGTTGCTGCTCGAAGCTCGAAGAAATAAATAACAATGTGAATTGAATGTAAGCTTCATTTAATATACGAAAACAGACGTTTCAGGTTTCCCCTTTATCAACAAAATAGGATGAATAACACTACAGACGAATGAGATAATGTGGTAGTGGTGTTGCTAACACTACAGACGAATGAGATAATTTGCTAGTGGCATTGTTCAACGCCACTACCACATTATCTCATTCGTCTGTAGTGTTTTTCATCCTGTTTTGTTGATAAAGGGGAAATCCGAAATGTCCATTTTATCTGTTTTCGTATGTTAAATTGAAGCTTACATTCAATTTCATATAGTTATTTAAGTACCTGGAGTGATATTCTATGAGTAGAAGTCATAGATGACAAGTATTTTTCTCTTTAACTCACTAAATAAAACATTAAAATTAGCTATTTTCTGAGTCACCTCCTCAATTGATTCTTTCATTGTTTGGATTCAGTATATAAAAATACCTTTGGGTTTTTTTTTTTTTTTAATTAAGAGAATGGCCTTTTAATTTATTGACTTGACAGTGTTAAATTCAAACCGTAGTTTTTCCTACTATCTAAATGGTTTTAGAACGAAAAAAAAATGAAAAAGGAGAAGAAGTTGAACACAACAAACTGAAGAAAAGTGCAAAACAATAGTGATTACGAAATGTATTTAATGTTGTAATAATAATATAATTATAGTCATTGTAATCTGATCCTGGTACCTTTTGTGTAATTTTAAAAATTTGGCCAGGAACTCACTCTCTCTCTTCAACCCACTTCCCTCATACTTTTATATCACTTTCTCTTGTCTAACTTCAATCCAGTATCATTTCAATCCGATAATTCAAGCTCCTCTTCCGTCTTCTTCTTCCTCGTCTTGGCATTGATTTTTTTCCTTAACCTGTACGCATCCTTCAGTGCCTTTTCCCACTTTTTCTTGTGCATCGTGTAAAGCCTCATGGCAGCCTGGGCATCTTCTACCTGTTGATTTCAACAATTAGAATTAAACTTGTTAATGAAAAAATTGAGCTTTGAGATTTTTTATATAGCGCAATATCCACGTGTTCATAGGCGATGTAACAATTTTTTCAGACAAAAACAACGCTATTAACGGCCAGGTACTCATTTTACACCTGAGTACGGTGAGAGAAAGTGAGTAAAGAGCCTTCTCCGAGGGCTCAACTATGTGCCAAGCGAGGCTCGAACCCAGAACCTTCCGATCCGAAAGCGAGTGTCATACCACTAGACCACAAAGCCGCACCAAAAAACCTGAAAACAAATGTGAGGTTTTAGATATCTGACCATTTACTATCACTGTGTACCCAAGCCAACAGCAAGCAACCTATAACATATTAAATGAGACATATAAGACAGTCCTTCAGAGCCATTAGATCCATGGACCAGGAGTTTATCCTGCTTTCTATAGCGTTAAACTGATGATAGCAATTGCTTTTTATCCTTGGGATAGGACACTAGTCTATCACAAAGTACTTTCCTCAAGATCTAAAAAACCTTTGCTACCAAATAACTGCTGGATGGATAGACGCATCAGAAAAAAAAAAAAATGTCAACTTCACCCACCTACACAGTGCTTAGCAAGGAAATGTTTGAGCCTGATTGGTGTAGGTACCTGCAAGGCACACACTGTACACACTGTATGTTCAATTATTTGTCAAAGGCAGAGCTACCAACCCCATCTAATGAGAATGTGTACAATGGGACCTCAAAATAGGGGAGATTTCATAAAAATGGGTACAATCCTGAAATCAACGGAAACTAACCATTGTGAAAGTAAGAGGAAGGTATACTTGCATAAAATGACTCTAAACTAGGCCTAAAAGTAAAAGCTTGAAACGGACTTCCGGGCTAACGATGAATATTCGATTTCATGATATTGGACTAAAACAATAGGAGCGAGTTCACTATAGAATAGTAGAGCAATGAATTGGTATCGAGTACAAATTTGAACGATCCAGCAAGCTTAAGATAACAGCGATACGAGCATCCGGGCTATTATAACTAAAGAAAACTGAAGTGACTCCATACACTGAAATGGGTACATTCTTGGGGGAAATGCGTACAAGCGTACAATCGCTGAAAATACGTACAATTCCGCATTTTTTGCGGTAGGTTGGCAGCTCTGCAGAGGTATCAAAAGAAAAAGAGAAGAAGAGAAAGTGGATATATAACATTATATTCATTGACTATTGGGAATATCGTATGAGCTTTTTTTTTTTATCAAGTACAATATCCGCTTAACATGCTCAGAGTGTTTTACAAGGGGTCCCAAGCCAACAGTAAAAACTAAACAAGTGGGATGATACATGATATCTGTAAGGCAATATTACAATAATTTTTTTTTTCGACTAAGACAATGTTGTTCATGGCCAGGTACTCATTTGACACATGAAAGCAATGAGAGAATGTGAGTAATGAGTCTTTTCCAAAGACAACCTTGTACTGTGAATAGTGAGACTCAAACCAGGAACCTTCAAATCCAAATGTAAGTGGCACACCATAAAACCGCAAAGCCCCACAGGAATTCATTCAAATTAATTTGGAAAAAAAAAAAGAACCTGATGTAAGGCAAAACTTTAAAAGAAAAAAAAGAGAAAGAAAAAAATAGAATAAATAAATAATAACTGAATTCGCTGAATGGAGAAGCGTAGCTCAGCGGTACAGTTTTTGTTCGTACCCGAAAGGTACAGAGTTCAAATCACCCACCACTGTGTTGTGTCACCTTGAGAAAGTCATTTCACCCTGGCTTAATTTGCAGTGCTACAAAGCAGCTGACGACTGGGTTATTCCAGTCTTCCCTTGGACAAATTTCCCCCATGGGATGAATAAAGGGAATTTTATTTTACTTTATTCATTTATTAAATATGATTTGGCTTAACATCAACCAATATGACAACTCACGGATGAATGTTCTCCTTTTTGCACTGAGACTCCAAGAAGTTTCTCACTGAGTTTTTTCAAAGACGGCATTTTCCCATCGAACATTTCCCGGAACGGTTTATAGTTTGACGTGTCTCTGACGTCTCTGTGGGGATGACTCAAAAATAATACCTGGATTGAAAGTGATAATTAGACATATCATTTTATTAAAAAATATTTGCATGTTACAAACACTAGGGAAGATAAGTTGTTGAAAGATGTAATTCGTTTATAAGGAAAAATAATGTAATTCAAAGGACTGTGACAATTTGGAATAATCTAAAGTTTGAGACAAAAAATTCTAATTCAATTAATAATTTTAAGAATGCCATTGATAAAGTGCTTAACAACATAATAATTGATTTTGACGAATAATGTAACATGACATTGGATATTATTGTATTTTGTATATCAATTATTTGTAACTCTTGAATGTACAAGTTGGACATGACAAATGAATGTAAATAGAGTTAATTACACAACGAATATTGAATATGACACTTATTTATGTCATAGATATTTAATTCTCTATATTATCAATTAATTGACATTGAATACTATTGATATAATTGATAAATTGTATCTATGAATAAAAGTTACACAGAGCATTTAAAGGTTTTTAGAACCTATTAGCTCTTAAACGATACAATACGATACGATATAAATAAACAATAAATGAAATTGTCATTGCACTTTAAAACAAAATTAAATCATAGTGGCCAAAGTTACTAAAAGCTAAATCCCTAATGTGCACTTTCGTCAGGACTTAAATGTTGTATAACAAGACCACTCGTACTGCAATTTTCTTATGAAATTTTAGGTGATATCAATAGAAAAAAAAACAAAAAAATAGTCTCCAAAATTTTTTCAATATTTATAAACGTACCCTTAAATCATTGTTGAGGGCGTGTCCCACCAAGACGGCACCGCTTATCAAATCACTCACTTCTCTCTGGACTTTCAAAAATGGCTCTCCTAAATATGAATACAACAAAAATAGAATATTATTAACACAACATTAAAAAAAACAAAACAACAACACATGAGCTGTATATAGCGCACTACCCACTGAAACAGTCAAAGCACTTTACAAGAGGTCCCAAGCCAATATCGACATTAAACAAGTAGGAAGATCTGTTGGGCGTTATTATAATTTTTATTTGACAGAGAAAACATTGTTTACAGCCATATACTCATTTTACATCTGAGTACGGTGAGAAAATGTGAGCAACGAGCCATCCTCTAAGGACTGCACTTTGCGCCAATAACAATACTTAACATTTAACTCAATCAACCCTAACACCGACTATATCCGTAGTATTGCCGGGGGTACGTGTACCCCATGCCAATTTATTACATTTTTCTGAGACAAATTATAGGCGTAGTATCAAAGCTAATGTTTTTAGTTTTTACATGTTAATGGTGGTTAAATACAACCATCAATGTACATGCTCATTTTTAATACATTTTTTCCAATTTTGAAAAGTAGCAAAAATCTCTAGGATTAAGTGAGTTAAGATGAGACACGACACCTGTCAAGCACTTTTACAGTTGTTTTCCTTAAAGACAACGATGTTTCCAGATATTCTCTTTACACCCAGGTGCAATGAGAATCGATAAGTAAGTAAAATGCTTTAACAAGGAATCAACTTTGTACCACCCACGGCAGGACTCGAATTTGGTCAGAAGCCGATTGTCAGATCACATGACCATAAAGTTGTATAGGAATAGCATGAGTCCTGTCACTGTAACAAGAAGAGTGCAGCTATGTGGTCTAGTGGTATGACACTCGCTTTCGGATCGGAAGGTCCTGTGTTCGAGTCTTGCTCGGTGCACAGTTGAGTCCTTGGAAAAAACTCTTGACTCACATTCTCTCACAGTACTCAAGTGTAAAATGAGTACCTGGTTGTCGACAGCGTTGTCTCTGTCAAAAAAATTGCAATATCGTCTAACAGGCGTCATTTCTCGTTCTACACGTTACATGCTGCTGTTGGTCAGGGACTCTTTGTAAAGCGCTTTGAGCACAGTGGATAGTGCACTATATAAAAGCTCTAATTTGAAATTCCTTAAAGACAATGCTGTTTCCAGGTATTCTCTTTTCATCCAAGTGCAATGTGAGTCTATAAGTAAGTAAAATGCCTTTAACAAGGAATAAACTTTGTACCACCCATGGCAGGACTCGAATTTGGTCAGAAGCCAATTTTATCAGACCACATGACCATAAAGTTGCATCTGAATAGCAGAAGTCCCGCTACTGGAACAAGAAGAGTAATCAGCTCACATATTTCTTTAATTATCAAGTAAAATAAAATGCTTACTTTTTTTGTTTGTGTATTTATATTTACTGTGCTCCCAATATAACGACATTTCGTTTCATGCTTAAAATTTTTCTGTGGATCCGAGGAAAACCATCAGTACTACTTTATTATACATAACAAAATAAAACAAGTTGAAAATTTGCAACTCGATACAAAGATTACTATCATTGTCAACTACCTTAACCAAGACCGAGTTTAACTCTATAGCGTTCAACGGAAATAAAAATCAAACAAATCTGCTGGATTGCCCATTCATGTCAACATGAAAAAAAAAAGTGAACGTTCCTTGACTTCACAAGAGTCAAGCACGATACAAAGATTACTATCATTGTCAACTACCTTAACCAAGACCGAGTTTAACGGAAATAAAAATCAAACAAATCTGTTGGATTGCCCATTCATGTCAACATGAAAAAAAAAAGTGAACGTTCCTTGACTTCACAAGAGTCAAGCACAAACATGAAAAAAAAAAGTGAACGTTCCTTGACTTCACAAGAGTCAAGCACAAACATGAAAAAAAAAAGTGAACGTCCTGACTTCACAAGAGTCAAGCACAAACATGAAAAAAAAAAGTGAACGTTCCTTGACTTCACAAGAGTCAAGCACAAACATGAAAAAAAAAAGTGAACGTTCCTTGACTTCACAAGAGTCAAGCACAAACATGAAAAAAAAAAGTGAACGTTCCTTGACTTCACAAGAGTCAAGCACAAACATGAAAAAAAAAAGTGAACGTTCCTTGACTTCACAACAGTCAAGCACAAACCTTTCTCCTCAATCAACTCCTTGGTGACTCCACTATAAGCTGTTCTGTAATCCGTGACTTTTTCACGCGGTTTGACATATTTATCGTAAAGACAATGTCCATAGATATTGACTAATGACACACGCGCCAGGATGCTCTCCTCTCCATCATGCCCTGTCCCCACCATCTCACAATCCATCCCAATACATTTCGTCTTTCTAGAAAAAAAAAAAGAGATTAAAAGAGAGAAAAAAATAAATAGATTCAGACTAGATCAAATACATTCAACGACATATGTGATCAGTTTCCAGAACATTCACACAATCCTTTGAAAAAATATGGAACAAATATTTGTTTTTACCATTTTCTCTGTGTTGACAAGAAGAAGGTGAAGAAAGGGGAGGAGGAGGAGGAGGAGGAGGAGGAGGAGGAGGAGGAGGAGGAGGAGGAGGAGGAGAAGAAGAAGAAGAAGAAGAAGAAGAAGAAGAAGAAGAAGAAGAAGAAGAAGAAGAAGAAGAAGAAGAAGAAGAAGAAGAAGAAGAAGAAAATGCTCCTAAATGTGATCCACCATCTCAAAACAAAGAAGAAAATCAGTTTTGCAGTAAGACCCTTAATAATAGTGCAAATTCCCAATTCAAACAGAGCCAAAACTTACCCTTGAAAAGCATCCTTCTTGACGAGTGACTCCACACTGGTTGGTAATGGTTCTGATGACTTATCAGTATTCTTTTTCTTCTTCAGTTTTGATGTTTCATCATCCGATTCCAGTAAGCTTTCATCCACGTCGTCAAACCAAATATCTGGCTTGGCTCTGATCAATTCAAAAGAGGGAAAAAAAATAAAAAGGAAAGATTAATAATAATTCCCTTTATTCATCCCCATGGGGAAATTCGTCTTAGGGTCTATTCCAAGAGAAGACTAGAATAACCCAGGCGTTAGTGGCAGGGCAGCGCCGCAAAGTGAGCTAGAGTGATGTGACTTGCTCAAGGCCACACAGCGCGGAGAGTGATCAAACTCGGTACCTTTTGGGTACGAAGCAAAGACTGTAACGCTGAGCCATAAAAAAATGGTCGCCCAATAAGGGAAGAAGGTCAGATTGGGTGTTCCACAATGGTGGTTGAAAGGATTATTTGTCATTATTCAATTGGGCTGGCCTGAAGTGAAAGAATCGTGTCTAAGAAAATAAGCAGTCAGTTGGGCTATTTGCGAATATACGAGGGCGTGCTGATATATAAGTACTGTTTACCCATACATCAAAACATATTTTAAGGACAATAATAGATCTTCAAATACACACTCTCAAACCATACTTATACACTGATGTGCAGCAACTAATTCATGTGACGTCATTTGTGTTTATAACTGAGTGAAGTCATAACTTTACTAAGATAACACGGTTGAGAAAATGGGTCCCAAGATATCTAACTTCAGAAATGAAAGGAAAAAATAAAAATAAGAGTTGTATGTCTTATAATTAGCAATACGGAGTTATAATTACACGCCGAAGCAGACCGACCGATCGACTTACTGAACCCGTGATCAATTTTTTCTCGTGTCCTCTCGTCTAATCTCGTCACTCCGGAATAGAAAGAGGAGGCGGAGCTTATATGATATAACGCAATGAAAGTTCTGTCCGATGACGGGTGGGGGGATATCACCTCTCCAAAACTTACCTTATTATATGAGATCTTGAGATCCTATCCAATCATCGATTGCTCGTTTGACAGTTCGCTTGTGAACAGTTAGGAGATCATCTCTTGATTTATGGGCAGGCGGCTTTGCGTAAAGGCGGTGAGTGTTGTATACATCAAAGAGTACCGCTGACCGATGGATAAATAGTGGTTGTGTAACCCAGAAGCCCTGTCGACTCAACTGCAAGGTCTTGTATGTAATAGTTGCGTCACCATCTCAACGCTCAGGAATTAATAAGTGAGGCAGGACTCTCAGTATATATACAGTAGAATTACTTTAAACCGAAATTTTGGGGACCTTCTAAACCATTTCGGTTTAAAGACATTTTGGTTTAAAGCAAGTTCCCGTTTTGCAATGTTTTTCAATGGTAGTAACTTTTTAAGGAATTTGCTCATTTAATGGTATCATGGGTTTCCCGTTAAATGGAGTTGTTGAATAAATGCCGTCTTCGTAACCATTATTTTTTTTTTTGTGTGTGTTTTAAAAATATTTTTGGGGGTTTTCGTTTTCAATTCAAAATTGTTGAAAGAGTTGGGTTCGGGATGCCGTGTTTTTTACATATCTCTGTCTTGATCAACTTTTTTTTCATCGACTTCACATAGTATTTTGATTTTAAACTCAAACGTGTAAGCACAGTGCTTTCTTTTAGACATCTTTTAGTAAAATGCAAAGCTAAAATAAGATCGAAAGTTCTTGTGCGATAATTGATAATGAATGACGCGCAGCTACTCAGAGGTGGAGTGAAATGGAAATGAAAAGGAGTGTCAATGCTAACCTGTCCACTACACATCTCTCTTTTGTTGAAAAGCCATTAGGTTCAAAGGCCTAATTTCATAGAACCCCCCCCCCCCCTCACACACACACACACTTAAACAAAGTGGAAATGAAATGGCATGTCAATTGTAAGTTGTCTACCCCCCCCCCCCTTCCTTATTCTCGTGTTTAAAATCCAGTCAGTTCCAAAGCATCAACACACGAGCGAGAACATCTCGCTTGCGTGATTCTACACCCCAACTCCTACTCTTTCCTCATTTTTTCGCCTGACAGTCACCCGCTGTCTTCCTTTTCCAGTCTGTGCGATTGTGGTGTTGGCCGAGCCCAAGTGCAGTGTTTGCCTCCCTCCCCCCCCCCCCCCCCCCCACCTCACCCATCACCCTCATCTTATACGTACGCTCTGTTTAATATCGCCGGGCATTATTACGTGTGGCCACCTTCCCCAATTTTTGAAGAAAAATTGAGAGAGAAGAAAGGAAGGTGGTCTCAAATTGTTTCGGTTTAAAGAAAGTCCTTCTTAGAAGTATTTCGGTTCATCGTAAGAATTAGTACAAAGATAATGAAGAAACTAGTACAATTTATTAAATTCTTTGCGGTTTAAGGTATTTTTCGGTTTAGCTTCTTTCGGTTTAAAGAAATTTTACTGTATATTAAAAAAACAAACAACGCTTTTGAATCACACGAGATACATCAGTGTGCTCGTCGCATTGAGAATTGAAAAATGAGATATAAATCAAGAAAATCGACCGGAAAATAAAGAAACTATCATTAAACTTTAAAATATTGAGCAATATTTTTTTTAAAAATCAATCTACTAGAAAAAAAATTTATTTCTAAACCTATTTTTGTGAAACAAAGATAAATGTTCTCCTTTTTGCAAGCTGATTCAAACAATGTGGTTTTCAAATTTATCGTCTACGTAATCATTTGGAAGCTACAGAGAAAGGTGTTTTTGTGTAATCCCTTTCACACACACACCCGCACGCGCACACATACACACAAACATATATAAACAATACACATCCCTGGTCATCTATTGCCTATATTATTAATGTTAATGTATACATCCCATGTTGATTGTCACTACCCCACCCCCCTCCCCCACCCCCCAACCATTTCCACCATCCAAGTACGAGCGGCCTTCTCTCTTTGATTTCGTATCATGGTCTACCCGAGCCCAACACCTCGATCGTTTGTGGGTCAAACCCCTCCTCCCCCCACCGTCCCCCGTAATCAATTTATAATTTTCTCTCCGTATAGAGCGCCACATGCACAATTATATACTATTGAATGACACTGACCTTGCCCCTCCCCTAACACATGGCAGGGGGAGGCCTGAGGTAGTCTCCATTCTTTCCTTCTCCGTTTCTTGTCAGCTGAAGCCAACAGCAACCCAAGCTATCATCTATCACGTGACCTTAGATCCGATGATGCATACTGCTTGAGAGTCTTCACTATCCAGATCTCGTTCATGGTCACGTGAGAAGGCTATATCCGTTCGGGTTCGGCGTCTCGTTCGGCCCGATTTCGTTAAAAGCCTAATACCATCTACATCACGCAGCACAAAATTATTGAATACGCAAATCTCAAGTGTCTCAATTCCTCTATTTTCATAGTATTGATAACACTGAAATCTCGAACAAACTGGACATTCACTTTCGTGCTCATTGATAAAATTTATTTTCCTTATATTTGGATTGAATGGAAAGGAAAGCAGCCAATCTCTGTATGAGTTACTTAATATATTAGGCATGTGTGTCTGGAGTGTGTGTATGTGTGTGGAGGGTAGTTGTGAGGCATGTATGACCAGTGTTGCGTCACTGATTCTAATGCGTACCAGCACTAGTGGGAGACTCACGAGGCAGTAATGGCCTGAGGTCAGAGCATACGCACTGTTATATCAAAATCAAAAAGTAATTGGAGACGGGGTGAGAGAAGGAGGTGTGAAGGAGAAAGGTGAGGCGTGAAAAGTGATTAGGTACCAAATTCTTAGGTAAAGACGCGGCATACTGCGTGTGTTATCAACAATATGAAGTGCTGGCTTTGTCTTCGTATTACAGAAACACAGAATGGAACCTTATTCCACCGTTGAATTTGACAAGATGCCCTAAACGCTGCACCTTGTTATATAATGACACTTACATAAACCACTCGTTTTTACTTCTCTCACATTCTTCTTCATAGTCTTTGTAAATACTCAAAACCGAAATGCTGAAAACGTGTAAATATGAAACAGACAGACTGGTCCTGACTTGTCAGAGATTTCCATACTGTGTTATATCATTTTATTGATGCTTTATGTAGTCACACAGAACCAGTCTGCAAAATGTTTGAGAGAGAAAAAAGAGCAAAAAGAAAAAAAAGTCCTTCATAGCCATGAGATCCATGTAGCTGATATGTATCCTAGTTTTTATCGTGTTAAATGGACATCAACAATTGCTTGCTACCCCTAAGATAGGATAGGGTCCTATTGCAAAGTACTTTCTACAAGATCTAAAATATCCAGCTATCCCCAGGGTTGTCAACGGGTGGATGGTGGCATCAGAAAAAAAATCTCGAATACACCTGGGGTCGACCCTGATCCCTTTGCTTGTAAAGGGGGTGATGTACCAACTGAGCTATCACAAAGAAAAGGTAATAAAAATCTGCTTACTTCTTGGCTGGTGGCCCTTCATCTTTAGAGTCATCTGATTTTTTCACTTTGTGAGTCTTTCTGGCACAGGGGTCTTTCTTCCAAGCCTTTATCAAATAGCATACACAAAAATACATGATAAATAAAAGGTTAAAAGATATTTTTAAAAATTAAAAAAAAAAAATCTTGATAATGATAACTGTTACATTTTATTACAGCCAAAGTAAAGAAACTTAAATTAAATATATTCATTTTTTATTTTTTTAAAAATATGTGAGATTCAAAGCCAGCTGGGATATCTTGCACATTATATAAACAATTTTCCAACAGCTTCTTGGCTGCCATGTTTCTTTATATTAACTCACTCAACCCTAACACCGACTTTATCTGCAGTTTACCCAGGTTACTTTTATCCCATGCCTATTTAGTACATTTTTCTGAGACAAATTATAGGCAGAGTATCAAAGCTAATGTCTTTAGTTTGTGCATGTTAATGAAAGTTGAATATAACTATCTATGTAAATGCTCATTTTTAATACATTTTTTCCAATTTTGAAAAGTAGCAAAAATCTCTAGGATTGAGTAAGTTAAGATCTCTTTTATGTATCTTTAATTCAAGTCTTCGGGTTTTCAAAAAGTACCTCTCTCCCTCTGTGTTTGTCTCATTGTGCTCATTTAAAACAATATGATATGTTTTTGTGAAGCACTGATCTATCGGTATGACATTCGCCTTCGGACCAGAAGGTCCCGGGGTCGAGTCCGAGCAATGCACAGTTGTATCCTTAGAAAAGGCTCTTTAATCTCATTCTCGCATTGTACACAGGTGTAAAATGAGTAGCTGGCCATTAACATTAACAGTTGTCTCTGTCCCTAAAAATTGTAATATTTCCTAACAGGCGTCATGTCTTGTCCTACATGTTAAGTGCTGATGTTGGCTAGGGATCCCTTGTAAATCACTTTGAGCATGTCTAGTGAATATTGCGCAAAATGAAAACTAAAGTCTTTTTTAAAAAAAGTAAGGTTTTGACAGTAAGCGCCATATGAGAATTAGTTATTCTTTGAAGATCATTCATATTTTTTTCAAGGACTGACCTGAAACAACTGGCACTGTGTGTGCTCAACGAAACTTGGCGATTTTGTTTTTTTTAATGAGAGAAAGTGTACACACAATCTTAAATGGTTTGTATTGGCAAAAGGTCCGAAAGGTCAATCATTGCAAATGTTCAGTTATAGTCCAATCAAAACAGGGAACACTCACAGATTACTTTTGACAAGCTAGTGCATTCAAAACTGTTCTGAAAGTTTCTGTTATGTCTGGTGGTAAGACATTCCAGTCACTTTATTGTTCGTGGGAAGAAGGTGTGTTCGTATGTTTTGAAGTTTTGAAAAATTGTCAAAACTATGGGTGAGACTGCCTGTCCTTGGTACCAACTCTCTATAAAGTTTGCTTTAAACATAATGACTCAAAATCAGAAGAAACTGAAGATTTACTGTTGTCTTGTTATATTATTTATTTTTGTCGCAAAAAATATAACTGAATAACTGAGCATTATAAATAATAATTTAGAGGTCCGTGAAGCCAGATTTAATTCCACTACTGTAGTGTTAAGCTTGCTTGTTACCCTTTGAGTAGGACACTAGTCTATCGGAAAGTACCTGGAATGGTAGGTCAGAGAAGATCACAATTGCATAATCGATACAAGTTCTTCTGCTGGTGAGGCAGGTGATTCTACCAGGGTTGCCAATTCAAGAGGCAAACCAATTCAAGAGGCAAAAATTTACTGGACTTTAACGTGCAAACACATAGACCGACCCTTTTCTGAGTGCTAAACTCCAGTAAAAAGACATTATGTTATTTAATAACTTTTTTTTCCATTTAACAGGTGATAAGAAAATATACTGAGATATTATAATTATAACATACTGAATTCTATGAATATATGGGAAAATGGCAACCTTGTTCTATTATTGATTATGGAAACCTGACTTAGTCTTACGATCGTTTTCCTTGTATCATAAAATGAAATAAAAAATTTTACCACAGCAACTCAGATTTGTTGATATACACATGATCAATACTTACTGAACATAGAGCTGCCCAATTGCTAAGACCAGTCACTTTCTTTTTCTCCTTGAATCCTGGTGAAAGAAAAAAATTAATAATTAGAGACATTATTGCACAATGTCAATAAAAATCAAACATTCAAAATTAATAAGAAATAAATAAATGATACATAAAACCCACTCACGGTGTAGTAGGAATATAGTAGGAAAAATATAACTTCTTAAAATCTAAAAATGACATTTGAAAAAAATAATGATAATAATAATAATAATAATAATAATAATAATAATAATAATAATAATAATAATAATAATAATAATAATAATAATAATAATAATAATAATAATAACAAATAATCTATTTACTGCTTATGAGTAAATTGCAAGTTTTCCAAAACTTTCTTTCAATGGAACACAACCTAAACCTTTATGTTATCCACCCAAAATCCTAGAAGAAATAGTAATAGTGGTGGTAGTAGTAGTAGTAGTAGTAGTAGTAGTAGTAGTAGTAGTAGTAGTAGTAGTAGTAGTAGTAGTAGTAGTAGTAGTAAAAAGAAGAAGAGGTAGTAGTCGAGGAAGTAGCAAAAGTGTAGTAAAAGTAGTAATGCATCAAACAATAGTTGTAAACAAACAAATAAATACAAACCTTTTCTTTTTTTCATTTTCATTTCATCTTTTACGACACCAGCTTCTGTTTCATTTGCTACAATAGCACCAATATTATTCGAGTCCATTTTTGTTTTGAAAACTTGGTTTGTTGCTTTAAGTCCAGTGTCATGGTTCACGCTGGGCTGTGCATGTTGTGATTTCTTGGATTCTTCATGATGCATTAATTGCTCTTTCTTTGGTTTTGTTTTGAATTTTGACTTTGCCATGTTTCTATACTGTAGTTGAAAAAACGGTTTCCCACACTTAATATCCTTCACCTTATCAAACACAAAATGTTCAAACTAAAATCAAGTCAGATTGATCTATCTGACAGTAGAAAGTTTTTTAATCAGCATCAGCAACTTATTCCACCTTGTTTTACAAACAAATTATCAAAAACCCTGGAAATGAACAGAGTGACAAAATTCAGTTCCAATGATTAGGTATCTTATCTTTCACTTAAAAATTTTTCGAAGACGACCTTCTCATCTCTACTATAACTATAGGAAGTGACTAGATATCGCTCTAATAGAGAAACTCCTAATGTAACACTAGATCTCGCTCTATAACACTGCCGTTTTATTCAAGAACACAGTGCTATTTGGTTAACATTGACATTGCATATACTGTGGCAGACTAATAGAGCAACACCTAATACTAATGTAACATTAGATATCGGTTTTATACAGCGTCGTTAATTGACTCATAGCTAGTGACGTAAAGTGTTTCAGGGGAATCCCTTTCGTTTATTCAGTCAGCTGGAGCCCAGTTTCAGGCCGATTCCTATAGTTATAGTTACCTATTTTTTGGGGTGTTTTTAAGTTCGAAGTGACTATTCTCACCCCCCGATGCTAGTCTTCATAATAGTAGTCCACAATTGTTGTATGTTTAATCCAAAGGTTGTAATGCAGTAATTTGTTAAGTTTCTTGTCACAAGTTGCACAATTAAAAAAAAAAAAAAATCAATCAAATCCAAATCGCAAAAAGCCGGCGACGTTTTTTTTCGGTAATCCAATCGGCCGGTGGGGGGGGGGGGGGGGGGGGGGGGGGGGCGGGGGGGGTGAGAATAGAGGCAGCCTTTTAGGTTATAAAATTTTTTTAAATATCGAATAACTCTGCTTCTATATAACCTAGAGACAAAATTCAAATGGTTTTATCAATGGGATGATATACTGCATCATAGTAAACCAGATTTTATGCTGTCATTTGAAAACTTAATATATGGATGGTAATAATTGTGTGTTGTTTTTCAACAAAATTTAAAATTAGAAAGTAGAAGATTCCAACTTTGGTTTTAGTTTCATTATAATGAAATTATGGAGAACAACGGAAATTGTATCAAAAGTTTAGGCAAACAAATTCCTTTAATTTGGTGGCTCATTCATCAAATTGTGATTGGATTATGTGTAGAACGAACTGAAAGTCCGAGACAGTGAGAGCCGAGAGCTCTTCTTCTACTTCTTGAATTTGATTGAATGAAGAAATGAAATTGAAAACGCAGTTCAGGCCAGTCATTGGTTACACTTGAGAAAACGAGACCTGTAGATTCAGCCGGAGGGTACTGACACAGTGCGTTTAAACAGAAATAACGCACTCTACCAAATTCCGCGAAATTAAGGAAACCCAAAAGACACCTAGAAATACAACGTGAGGAGAACCCAACAATCCTAAGTCCTAAACTAGCCATTGATTCTACTTTCGCTTTCGTTCTTAATATCAACATCCGCTTTGAAGAGCGCATGCCCGTACAGAGCGCACATGCCCGTACAGAGCGCACATGCCCTTACAGAGAGAACGCAATCCTGGTTTTGCGCATGCGTCACGCGTCCTCGCTTCCGGTGAAATCGCGCGGTTAGTTAAATCGTTTCTCAGCGATCTTTAAGTTTTATCGAACCGTGTGTTTAATGCTAAACATTTTTTTTCTCTCACCCGAATAACATTATATTTTAAAGCTTGAAATTATTTTTCATTCTTTAAATCTTTTTCATAATTAGTAAAATCTCTTTAACCAAAGGAAAGACATCCTCAGTTGAAAAGTTTTTAAATGTTGTGGTCTATACGGTGCGAAAGTTTGGTTAGTGCACCTTCGTATTTACAACTTCTGCTGTAGGCCTACTATCACCGTGCCCTTCGCCGACTCCTTATTGGCATTTTTGACGTATATCATGGCGCACAGACCAGAGGTAAGATTGTGGTTTATTTGGGAACTTGGTGCTCTTATAACTGAAAAGATTTTTTTTTAAATTGAACTTTTATATAGCGCAATATCCATTGAAAGCACTCAATGCGCTTTACAAGGGGTCTCAAGCCAACAGCAATACTTAACATGTAGGAAGAGACATGACGCCTATTAGGCGATATTACAATTTTCCTGATAGAGATAACGCTGTTAACGGCCAGGGGTCGAATTCGTGAAGCTAGACTACGACGATAGTCTGAGACTATATCGGTAGTCTCTGACTAAAAGGCGTTGTAAGCTATTCATTAGTGCCGCGCTGAAGACCGGTCTAGACCGCGGTCCCACGGTCTTTTAGCTGTGAACCGAAGACTGGTCCCATAGGGGAAGACCGGCGGCGGTCCTCACTTCTTATCACCTTTCAAGTACTTTCAACGGTCTACTTCCCCAGCGATTCGTTGCCTCGGTAGCCTATCTTCCACCAATCACCACCCATCCCACTTAATTAATCGCACCCACCCCCCTTTGCCATACACTAAACGACACAGACGACCATAGAGGCAGACGACCACCTCCCTCCACTCCGCAAACCGCCCTTTCGGGTGTGAGATGGGGGGAACAGGAGGCGCACGCCTTGGACGATTCCATTATACGGGGTAAATTTCAAAATTTACGACACCATAATGATCGCAATGACAATGATCTATGGTGAAGGCATGACCCCTATTCTCTAATGGGTTATTGTTTGAAATGTATGTGACTACTAAAGATGTGTGTTTGTGTGTGTGTGTGTGTGTGTGTGTGTGTGTGTCGAACCTAGCAAGTAGCAAATCCGATTTTTGTTTTCTTTTGTCCATCTCTTGTCACCACTCCTTTCTATCGCAGTGTTGTCATTTAAAATAATACAATAATATTAAAATTTCGTTTGGTGTTTTTACTAATCAAATAATATGAGTTTCATTAGTTTCTTCCTTCCAAAAAACCCAGTTATAACGTCTGAATTTTAAAAAAGTCCAATAGAATATTTGGGGACCCCGATAGCTCAGTTGATAGAGCACTCTCTTTATACGCAAAGGGCCAGAGATCGATCCTGGGTGCAGTCGAGTTTTTTCTGAATCCCTGTCTACTCAGCAATGAATGGGTAGCTGAGTTTGTTAGATCTGGCGAAAAGTCACCATCGACCCCTCTTATTACCTCATCCACCCCCTCTTATTATAACTTCACGTCTCTCTCTTACTCTTCAATGCTCGCTGCCCTCTAATGTGTGTGTGTGTGTGGGGGGGGGGGGGGGGGTAGGAGTTGCGTGTGTGTATCAACGCCACGAACAACTCGATCAACGCCTTGGGCGATGCCATTATCTCCGTTAATGGGGATAAATTTCAAATTTTATTAAATTATCGAAGTAACAATGAAGTACGGTGAGCAAATAAAGAAGGCATCACCCCTCTTCTCTAATTAGGTTACAATTTGAAATGAGTGTGACTACTCGTGTGTTTTACTCCTGTAGACCACGGTTTTCATCGTGTAGCGGTCTTTAACGGTTCAAGACTGAACGATCCCACGGTCTCAAAGGTCAAACCGGTTCGAATTTTCAACAGTCTCTCAGGAATGTTCAATGTCGAAAAGGACCGGTCCTAGAACCGGTGCGGTCTTCATTTCCCAAGGACCGTAGGACCGTGGTCCTTAAGCTTGCCAAGGACCGCCCCGCACTAACATACACTCCTCATCTTGCCCATTCAAAACACTCTCCAGGGACTCCTCCTCCCCCCCCCCCCCCACACACACACACAGTTTCATAGAAACTTCCTCCTCCTCCTACTACTACTGCTACTTTCACTATTATCATTAGTCCTACTACTACTGCTGCTACTACTACTACTACTACTACTACTACTACTACTACTACTACTACTACTACTACTACTACTACTTTCACTATTATCACTACTACTACTACTACTACTACTACTACTACTACTACTACTACTACTACTACTACTACTACTACTACTACTACAACTACTACTACCACTACTACTTCTTCTACTATTTCTATGACGTTTTGCGATACGTTTCCGAGGAATCCTCAGTAGTCTGAAGCCCCCCCCCCCCCCCCCCCCCCCCCCCATAGACGCCGACATCCGCTGATAGCGGTACGGATGACCTATCGCTGTGACCCGATCCCTGCGTTTATCGCAGATGATTTTTGCCCACATACGGGGAGATATTTTTTTGAGGCGATCGGCGATCGGGGGCGTGGCAGTATAAAAAAAGTGGACGTTTTTTTTTCGGATTTTCGCTGTTTTCACGTCTGATTCGTGATCAGCGTCAAATTTACAATAGGTTTGATACTAAGAACTGTGTGTTTACTCCAAAAATTGGTGAAATTAGAAATAAATTTTAATTAATAGTGAGGCTATGTGGCCGACAGAACCGATCCCAGTTACTGTCTGTTATTCTATCTTTCGTCTTGCGCACAATAGTGATTACTTCTCACTAAATTATATCAATTAGACTGTTGAAGGAACGAAATTGACATCATTCCACTCTTTGTTATTGTATTAAGGCAGTCATTTTGGTAATTAGTTCTCACTAAATTATATCAATCAGACTTTTAACGTTCAAGGTTACTCGTAGTTTTGTATGACGGTACGTTATTTCCGACTGGTGGATGTTGTGAGCATTTTACCTAAACTCAGAGCATCAATAACCGTCCAAGATATTCGCATCATATGTAGCAATAGCTATAATAATCTAACATGTCTAGAGAGAGAGAGAGAGAGAGAGAGAGAGAGAGAGAGAGAGAGAGAGAGAGAGAGAGAGAGAGAGAGAGAGAGAAAGAGAAAGAGATAAAAATTTACTTGCGCTATATATACCGCTATATTCAATAAAGGTGCTCAAATCACTTTATAGGGGTCTTTGGCCAACATAAAAACATGTTAGACGAGACATGACTGTTAAGCGATATTGCAATTGTTTCCCGACAGAGACGACGCTGTAAACAGCGAGGTACTCATTTAAACAATGAACAAGGTGAGAGAATGCGAGTAAAGAGCCTTTCCCAAGGACTCAATTATGCGCCACTCAGAGCGGGACTCGAATCCAGTACCGTCCGGTCCAAAGGCGAGTGTCATTTCACAAGATCACATGCATAGCCGCACAAAAAAGTGATGAGAGAATAGATTCATATGTATTGGAGGAGGAGAGAGCGGATGGAGTGAGTAAAGTTCTTGGATATTTATAGAAGGAACCAAATTGACGTCACTCATCTCATTGTTATTGTTTTTAGACACCCATTTTTATGATTAGTTTTCATTAAAATATATCAGACTATAACGTTCAAGGTTCCATGTAGATCTTTGGGCTGGAGTGATATTTCTGGCTGGCGGACTTTGTGAGTATTTTAATTTAACACAGAGCATCAATAGAAGGAATGAATTTGACGTTAGTCAACCCGTTGTTATTGCTTTTAGACAGCATTTTATAATTAACTTATCACTAAGTTATATCAATCAGACAATGAACGTTCGCGTTTGCAGTTTTGTGTGTTAATATGTTATACCCCGATGGAGATGGAGATGTCGTGAGTATTTTTCCAATACGCATAACATCAATAGATTTGCAATCCGATTTAAGTTTAAAAGCAACGTAGACCACGGAAAATTTTCCATTTTGTGTACAATAAAGATTTTTTATTTATCGTCATTATTATTATTATTATTATATTATTATTATTATTATTATTATTATTATTATTATTATTATTATTATTATTATTATTATTATTATTATTATTATTATTATTATATTATTATTATTATTATTATTATTATTATTTATAAAACAAATCGACAGTGTTCCCGTGGCAGGTTAAACGGGTACTCCTCGGGACTACTCGCATTCGCACCCCCCCCCCCCTCCCCCACCACCACCACCACCACCACCACCACACACACACGCACACAGCTCTTTTCTTTTTTTTTTTATTTGGGGGGGGGGGGGCGTTGTTTGTAGATTATAATTCAAGGTTACAATGCTCACCCCTGTCATCACGTAGTCAAGGCTTTTTGGCATCTGCCAATCCCAAATGTCTGTGTCAAGGTCGACCGTCATGTCGCGTCAACGGGTGAGGAGGAAAAAAAAAAAAAAAAGAACTGGCATATTATTATATCATTAAAGGCTCCATACACGCCCGGATATGATCCTGGTCCAGACCCCGATCAGGCAAACCGGGATGAAAACGCAATGTGTGTGGCCAAATACCTGGCCGATAAACCTAGTTACGGTCGATCGCCCGCAAACCCCGCTTTGCTTAATATTTTTCGAGGCGATCGGCGATCGGGGGCGTGGCATTATAAAAAATTGGACAATTTTTTTCGGATTTTCGCTGTTTTGACGTCAGATTCGTGATCAGCGTCGAATTTACAATAGGTTTGATACCAAGAACTATGTTTTTACTCCAAAAATTGATGAAATTAGAAATAAATTTTAATTAATATTGAGGCTATGTGGCCGACAGAAAAGTGCCCCTCCCTGTTTTGTGATGGATCAAGTGGTATGACTCTCGCTTTCGGATCGGAAGGTTCAGGTTTCGAGACCCGCTCTGAGTGGCGCAGAGTTGAGTCCTTGGAAAAGGCTCTTTACTCACATTCTCTCACCGTACTCAGGTGTAAAATGAGAACATGGCCGTTCGTTGTCTTTGTTGGGAAAAAATGTCACATCGCCTGACAGGCGTCATGTCTCGTCTTTCAAGTCTAATAATGCTGTTGCCTTGGGACCCCTTGTAAAGCGCTTTGAGCACGTGGATATTGCGCCAAATAAATGCTGTGTTATTATTTTTTTAAATAATATTTTTATAAATGTTGCGCCAGGAAGAGGTAGATGGCAAAAGTTTCGTTCTTGTTCATCGTAAAACTTATAAAGGATTTCATACAAAATAAAAAATAGTTTTCATAATTTTCAATGTAATGATATAATAATATGCCAGTTCTTTTTTTTTTTTTTCCTCCTCACCCGTTGACGCGACATGACGGTCGACCTTGACACAGACATTTGGGATTGGCAGATGCCAAAAAGCCTTGACTACGTGATGACAGGGGTGGGCATTGTAACCTTGAATTATAATCTACAAACAACGCCCCCCCCCCCCCAAAAAAAAAAAAAAAAAAAAAAGAAAAGAGCTGTGTGCGGGTGTGTGGTGGTGGTGGTGGTGGTGGTGGGGGGGGGGGGGGGTGCGAATGCGAGTAGTCCCGAGGAGTACCCGTTTAACCTGCCACGGGAACACTGTCGATTTGTTTTATAAATAATAATAATAATAATAATAATAATAATAATAATAATAATAATAATAATAATAATAATAATAATAATAATAATAATAATAATAATAATAATAATAATAATATAATAATGATAATAATGATAATAATAATAATAATAATATAATAATAATAATAATAATAATAATAATAATAATAATAATAATAATAATAATAATAATAATAATAATAATAAATAAAAAAATCTTTATTGTCCACAAAATGGAAAAATTTCCGTGGTCTACGTTGCTTTTAAACTTAAATCGGATTGCAAATGTATTGATGTTATGCGTATTGGAAAAATACTCACGACATCTCCATCGGGGTATAACATATTAACACACAAAACTGCAAACGCGAACGTTCATTGTCTGATTGATATAACTTAGTGATAAGTTAATTATAAAATGCTGTCTAAAAGCAATAACAACGGGTTGACTAACGTCAAATTCATTCCTTCTATTGATGCTCTGTGTTAAATTAAAATACTCACAAAGTCCGCCAGCCAGAAATATCACTCCAGCCCAAAGATCTACATGGAACCTTGAACGTTATAGTCTGATATATTGTAATGAGAACTAATCATAAAAATGGGTGTCAAAAAACAATAACAATGAGATGAGTGACGTCAATTTGGTTCCTTCTATAAATATCCAAGAACTTTACTCACTCCATCCGCTCTCTCCTCCTTCAATACATATGAATCTATTCTCTCATCACTTTTTTGTGCGGCTATGCATGTGATCTTGTGAAATGACACTCGCCTTTGGATCGGACGGTACTGGATTCGAGTCCCGCTCTGAGTGGCGCATAATTGAGTCCTTGGAAAAGGCTCTTTACTTGCATTCTCTCACCTTGTTCACTGTTAAAATGAGTACCTCGCTGTTTACAGCATCGTCTCTGTCGGGAAACAATTGCAATATCGCTTAACAGTCATGTCTCGTCTAACATGTTTTTATGTTGGCCAAAGACCCTTATAAAGTGATTTGAGCACCTTTATTGAATATAGCGGTATATATAGCGCAAGTAAATTTTTCTCTCTTTCTCTTTCTCTCTCTCTCTCCCTCTCTCTCTCTCTCTCTCTCTCTCTCTCTCTCTCTCTCTCTCGACATGTTAGATTATTATAGCTATTGCTACATATGATGCGAATATCTTGGACGGTTATTGATGCTATGAGTTTAGGTACAATGCTCGCAACATCCACCAGTCGGAAATAACGTACCGTCATACAAAACTACGAGTAACCTTGAACGTTAAAAGTCTGATTGATATAATTTAGTGAGAACTAATTACCAAAATGACTGCCTTAATACAATAACAAAGAGTGGAATGATGTCAATTTCGTTCCTTCAACAGTCTAATTGATATAATTTAGTGAGAAGTAATCACTATTGTGGCAAGACGAAAGATAGAATAACAGACAGTAACTGGGATCGGTTCTGTCGGCCACATAGCCTCACTATTAATTAAAATTTATTTCTAATTTCACCAATTTTTGGAGTAAACACACAGTTCTTAGTATCAAACCTATTGTAAATTTGACGCTGATCACGAATCCGACGTGAAAACAGCGAAAATCCGAAAAAAAATTGTCCACTTTTTTATACTGCCACGCCCCCGATCGCCGATCGCCTCAAAAAAATATCTCCCCGTATGTGGGCAAAAATCATCTGCGATAAACGCAGGGATGGGGTCAAAGCGATAGGTCATCCGTCCCGCTACCAGCGGATGTCGGCGTCTATGGGGGGCTTTACATTGAAAATTATGAAAACTATTTTTTATTTTGTATGAAATCCTTTATAAGTTTTACGATGAACAAGAACGAAAGTTTTGCCATCTACCTCTTCCTGGCGCAACATTTATAAAAATATTATTAAAAAAAATAATAACACAGCATTTATTTGGCGCAATATCCACGTGCTCAAAGCGCTTTACAAGGGGTCCCAAGGCAACAGCAATATTAGACTTGAAAGACGAGACATGATGCCTGTCAGGCGATGTGACATTTTTTCCCAACAAAGACAACGAACGGCCATGTTCTCATTTTACACCTGAGTACGGTGAGAGAATGTGAGTAAAGAGCCTTTTCCAAGGACTCAACTCTGCGCCACTCAGAGCGGGTCTCGAAACCTGAACCTTCCGATCCGAAAGCGAGAGTCATACCACTTGATCCATCACAAAACAGGGAGGGGCACTTTTCTGTCGGCCACATAGCCTCAATATCAATTAAAATTTATTTCTAATTTCATCAATTTTTGGAGTAAAAACATAGTTCTTGGTATCAAACCTATTGTAAATTCGACGCTGATCACGAATCTGACGTCAAAACAGCGAAAATCCGAAAAAAAATTGTCCAATTTTTTATACTGCCACGCCCCCGATCGCCGATCGCCTCGAAAAATATTAAGCAAAGCGGGGTTTGCGGGCGATCGACCGTACCTAGGTTTATCGGCCCGGTATTTGGCCACACACATTGCGTTTTCACCCCGGTTTGCCTGATCGGGGTACGAACCAGGATCAAAACCGGGCGTGTATGGAGCCTTTAAGAGGACCCGCGAGTGGCGAATGAGACGTAAGAAATAAATCTCTATTTAGCTATAGGCGGGTCTAAAAGACCACACATGTGGTGAATAGGGTGCGTTTTAGGGAGTGGCGGTAAAGGCTAAACTACAACCACCACCACCACCACAAAATCATCACCACTACTACTACAACTATCACCACCACATCATCATCACTACCACCACTACTACAATCACTACCACATCATCATCACTACCACTACAACCACCACCACGACCTCATCATCATCACTACTACTACAACCACCACCACCACATCATCATCACTACCACTACAACTACAACCACCACAACCACATCGTCGTCACTACCACTACTACTGCAACCTCAACCACCACCACCACATCATCATCATCACTACAACTACTACTAATACCACCACTACAACATCATCATCACTACCATTACTAATACAACCACGACCACCACATAATCATCACTACCACTACAACTACCACCACCATATCATCATCACTACCATTTGTACTACAACCACGTCATCATCACTACCACTATTACTACAACCACCACCACCACCACATCATCATCATCACTACCATTTGTAATACAACCACCATCACCACCACATCATCATCATCACTACCACCACTACTACAACCACCACCACATCATCATCACTACCACTACTACCTCATCTTCATCACTACAACCACCACCACCACCACATAATCATCACTACCACTACTATTACAACCACCACCACATCATTATAATCACGACCACAACTACTACACCACTATACCAACACCACATCATCATCACTACAACTACTACTTCAACCACCACCACCATATCATCATCACTACCACTACTACTATAACCAACACCATCACCACATGATCACTACCAATACTACTTCAACCACCACCACCACCATCATATCATCATCACTACAACTACTAAGAGTAACAACAACCACTGTCACATCTTCATCATCACTACCACTGCTACTACAACCACCAATACCACATCATCCTCACTACTACCAGTGCTACAATCTCTACCATTAGGTTTTGGCGCTTTACTTCATTTGAAATACGGAAACTTTGGAATTGTGTTTATGTATCATAATATATTTCTAATCAGTGATCTATTTAGAACTATAGGTACAATATGTAAACACAATGCCAAATACCATCCCAATTCCCCTTTCTTCTGTGCGGAAATTCCTCTTTCGGCATTGAAATTCCTACGAGTGATGTCTGAAATTCCTGTGATCCAAATTTAAAGTTGGTGTCTCTGGGCAATGCTACTAAGGGCCAGGCTCTCTGTTACATATGAGTGAATGAGAAATAAATGTCAAAACTAAAATGAAAGGTTTGACAACCAAAACGTACATATTCAGTAACATGTAAAGACAATACAATACACACAAACAAATCTTGTCTTGTTGTCGTCTCGGGTTTGCTCCTCTGAAATCTTGACAGAGGTTTGTTCTGATTTTTCGTGAAGGTGTGTAGCATGGACACTACTTCACTATATACCGATCACGACCCAACAAGTATTGAGAACAACCGTGCTTCTCAACTTATTTGTTTTACGTACAGGACTTTGTACTATCCTTCTGGATCTGGATAGAGACTTGACCGACTCAATTGTTAACGGGCACCTTTTACTATCACACTCTTTTGTTGAGATGTGATATTATGTCGCTTTTCAATTCGTCACCGACCGACCAGCTTTTGATATTTTACAACGCAGTGTTTGGTCTCCTGTGTTAAATTTGTTCTATTCTGTATCGGCCTGTATAACACAGTTTCGACCTTCTCTGTGTTATACTTTTTTGGGGGGACATCAGATTTGCCTTCTCTGTACTATGATTTGGTCCCCATTCACGGACTTACACAATACAGTAGCCTGCACTGTGCCTTGCTATCTTCCCGCCCCGAAAGTACTTCACACAATCAACCCTGCATCATGTGAAGGATAGCAAGTGACGTTTGGCGGCCTGCCATGGGTTTATATAACCATGATGAGTAGTATTCATATGACGACTGAGAGGCGTTGTCATCACAAGATAGCATAGAAACAAGTTTGAAAAATAACAACTCATGGTTGCCTAAAGCTAATATCCCATTGAGACTTAAGCTCGTTCGACAGTAACGTGACACCAATGGCTTTCTGGCAGCCACGGTAAGAATCCCAGGCGCCCGATTTCGAGCAACTCTCAATCAAGACTTTCCGAGAGTAAATAAAGAGCTGTAAATTTTATTATTAAGCCGTCAAATTGCCATAAATTTTATGCCTGTCCATTTCTGATGATGCCTAATCTAAAACAGGCTCAGTATCAGTGTCGTCACTATCGATTAAGGTCGATAATATGTAGTCCTTTTGAAATATTCTTATTTCCGGTGGGCTGAATACACAACTGTGTTTTCAGTCCACTGGTGGACTGAAAACACAGTTCCTAGATTTTATCCATGCTGACTTTATGACCTTGACCTTTTGTGTTGTAAAATGAAATGAAAGTGAAAATAACAAATGAACCAGAGAACCGACTGCTGACAATATGTTTTGAAGCCTCTGTATATCTATTTTCAAGAGAGATGTCAAGACGAGTGACATTCATTGAGAAGTTTGTACAGAAATGGCCAGGACGTAAAACGTTTGGAATTTACCGATTCATGCCACTTTTCTTTTTACTTGGAGCAACTTTGGAATATGCAATGATTAATTGGCGACCTTTGGGTGTCAACTTTTGTGAGTTTTGCCACTGACCACTGGCATATAATTGTTTTTTAAAGATGTAGAGTCCATGTTTTATAGACTGCTCATACTCATGACATGCCAATAAAGGGAGATATTCCAAAAATGCGGTACATACCAATTGTATTCCGATGGCACGTACATACCAATAGTATTCCGAGTATTTCTCACAAATACTCACATTGTTAGTGTTAGATGGAGAGATGCGCCTAACATTCAAAATCAAAATCAAAAAGACGCCCCCACATTATGATTAAGACTGAGGTTGAGGGTGAGGGCCTAAAAAAAAAAAAAAAAAAAGCAAAGGAGCGACTTTCTCAGCTCACGTCTATGACAGATCAATATTATTGCGATGATTAAAAATGATGAAAGAAAGTTACTTTTTTAATTTAAAGAAAAGCCATACAGCGTTCCTTGTAGCTGTATGATTTTTAAACAGCTTTTTATTGGCTTTATTATATTTATTTTACTCTTTGAATTCACTGTCATTAATTTGTGGCTTAAAGGAAAGTATACATTGATAATAATCTTCCACGGAATTCCGGGGTTTGGGGATTTTCTCATAGAATTTCAGTTGATTTTGCTGTGTCAAATATTTTCCTCTAATAAAAAAAGTGCAGAGGTCGCTAAGTGGTGGATCGGCGGAGAAATAGCCATATTGTCTTGTGTCATATTTTGGCGCCTGTGCTCAGTTGCATGAATTTCAGTGACACTTCCATCGCCGAATGTCAAAAGTGACACAAGACAAGATGTAGTCTTCACCTGGAATTTAGCTGTAGCGAGATACGTAGTACATTTGGCGAGCTTATAAATTATAGGTCCATTTTGAAAAAATATATAAAGTTAAAAAAAAAAAAAATTCTTGAATTATTCAGGAAGAGTAGTACTAGACTCTCTCTCTCTCTCTCTCTCTCTCTCTCTCTCTCTCTCTCTCTCTCTCTCTCTCTCTCTCTCTCTCTCTCCCTCTCTCTCTCTATCACGCTCACTCACACACTATCCCCCCCCCCCCCTCTCTCTCTCTAGCCTGATTAAAACAATCATTACTTTTGACCAAAAGATCATCATACTCCCTTAATATAGGAGGTATAAGTAAAATTGCATGCCTTTTTACGAGTGTGTTAAGAAAAGGACAACTCTTTAAATATTTACAAAAAGTAAGTTATATCTCTGATGATAAGAACAGATGTACACATGTAGTAGTAATATATTACATAATATTTTGTAAACTGTGTGAGATTTTATGTTATTTTTGATTTTTTTAATACAAAATATTTTCTTTTCAAACGTTGAAAATGAAAAAGATTAGTCCCTCAATAGTGCAAGGCCTATAACTGTAACATGGAATTTAACCTAGATTAGAACAAGACAGAGTGTATATCTGGTCAGTTTGTGCTTTACTGAGGTAGCATTGAGGAGAATTATTTTTTTTTTTTTTGGGGGGGGGGGGGGTTTTTTTGGTATCAGAAAACCTCAGATTCATTGATTAAAAGGAATCATACAGCTCCCTACTGATACCTTCCATTTTTTTTCAACGTTTGCTCTTTGCATGAAGTCTTTAATAGGTAACTCTGAGGTCTAGTCTGTATAAAATTTCAGATAAAAATTATTACATAATAACCTTTATTCGATATTTTCTTTCCAAACGTTGAAAATGAAAAAGATTAGTCCTTTTACAGTGTATGGCCTATACCATGGAATGTAACCTAGATACTGTAGCAAAAGATGGACTAAAAGAACAGTTTGCTCTTTGTTCGGTAGGACTCTAGTAAACAACCTTTTACCAGTTCTTACAGTTCCAGATACCCAGACACAGCTGTGTCATATATGAAAACTTGAAACTACCTGGATGTCAATTTGGTCAGTTTACACTGTTTTTGTTTTTAAGGGTTTTACGGCGCTTGCAACACATTAAGCGCCAGTAAAAAGGAAGAACATGGGATAGTAAAAAGTTCTAGAATTACAAATAAAGCACCCAAGGAAAAGTAAGACATAGGGGAATTGGGAACAAATAGGGATCAGATGTAGATTCCAAGAGCACACTATCAAAGTACTTAGTTTGAGACCACCTATAAGTCTCATCCGGACACAAGTTCAAAATCCAACAAAGAGGAATACACTCAAATGCTTACATTAAACATTAAAAATAAGAAATATAATAATACATAACAGAGAGATGATTTACAAGGAAAAAATATCGTCTCCCAAAACAATAACTATGCATTTGACTGTTTCCCTCCCAGCCAGGACTCCGACGAGGGCCAGGAAAAAACCAAGTCATCCCATTCCAAGACAAAGACAGAAAGCATATGAGATAACAGATATAAGGCGATAGAAGACACAGTATGTACCTCCCTGCCCGCTATGGGAGGTCAGGATCCCCACCCAGTCAGTTTACATGTGAGAAGATTGGCCCAATTCTCCATGAGGAGAGATGAAAATAAGTAAGCCAAACATACGAGAAGAAAGCTCTAATGTGATGCTAAGATTTCAATAATTTTTTTTTTTTCACAGATGACGTTTATCAGAAAAAAGAAGCCAAAAAGATAGCGGAAGAAGCTCTTGAAGAAGAAAACCTTTAGTGCCTTGGTGCCATTTTAGAGACCTTACATTTTTTAAATATTGTTGATCATTGTGTGATTTATTTTTTTTACATTTCACAATGCCAGCTGGCATTTCATGGCCTCGATACATAACTGCTACAGCTGCTGTCATGTTGTCTATGCTTGCTGGGTCTCAGACAGTTCATCTGATTTACCGACCACTCAGGGTATGTATTAGATAAATTTTTGAAATGTGATAATAGGTGACCTGGCCATATCAATATCTGCTCTACCAACAAAGCTTCCACCAAATTTTTGACTTGAACGGAAATGTTTCTAAGGTTTTAAAACCTAGTTCTACTGCTGTCACTTTCATATAAAAACAGTTTAAAACCTCATTTCTTAGACAGGCAAGAAAAGTTCAAAAGTGCATTTTCTGGTTTAAAAAAATGGATGATAAAAAAAAATAATGAACCTATTAAATAAACTAACTCTTCACTGTCTAGGATCACAACTAATGTATAAACCAATGAATTTGCTTCATCTTCATGGTACCTACTTCATTTCTGCCTACCTATAGTAAAACTTTTGTTCTCGTCTTGTATCTCCTCTTCAGAGCTACGTAGTACTCAATGATGTAAATTATTCTTTTTTTTTTATACTACCTCATTTTTCTATATTAAGATGATTGTGGGTCCATAAGTTGATTTGGAGACTTTTAAGCAGTTTTTGTTAAAGAAATGTAACTATGGGAGATGAGACGTCATTTATTATTATTTTTTTTTGGGTTAAAGATAAATGTCTAAGATGGGGCCCTTGCATTCGGTGAGATCATGAATATACAGTGCAGCACAAAAATACTGAATAAGTCGGGACGGGAATATTGTTTGCAAAGAATATGAAGTAGAATGGCAGGGAGGTCACCATTCGGGTTTTGGTAAGGTTTCATTAGAATTAGGTGTAGTATTTAGTCTGGCTCGTCCCATTAGGTGGAATAAGCTACCAATTTGTGTGTTTTTAGTAAAACAATAAAGCCAGCTCATCACATTGTTGATAAAAACTCTTAGTATGTGAAGTAGTTACAAATGAATCTGGTACCCAATCACTGTTACTCCTCACATATTTCCACCGCGCCTCTCCTCTCACCCCATCCCCGATTACATACTTGTTTGATTTTAATATAACAGTAACAACCTCAGACCATTTCTTCCCTGATAATCTCCCACAGGTACTGGGTCACATTAGAATTACATATATATATATAAAGTGACCCGTCGTGTATGTATGATACTGGTCATGCTTTGCAGCTCCCCCCACCCCTCCACTCACACACTCCAGACAGATGCATGCCTGTTTCATCAACTAACTCACTTAACACCCCATGGAATGCAGTGATAGCTTTCATTTCCATTCAATACAGATATCAGGCAAAATAATTTTTTTGAATGAACACGAAAGTTAAAGTCCATTTTTTTCGAGGTTTCTGTGTTGGCCTATGATTGAAAGTGTTTGAGATTTTCATGTTGCCAAGACGAAGAAGATAGAGGGATTGAATAAGGGGAATTGAGACTGAAGACATAGTCAAAGGTAGCCCCCTACTCATCTTTAGACTGAAAGGCGTTGGATTAAAATAATGGAGGAAATGCTTTGATGTTATATTATTATATACAAAGCATACCCATAACCTTATGGTGTTTCAAGCGCCATTTAATCTATTCATCCATCCCATGATGGATGGATACATGGATGCAGCTCTCACCACTTTCCACCTTTCTTCTCTATTGTTGGCCTTCTCCAAGAGTTCTTCCATCGTCATTCCTGTTCATTCCTTGATATTGTCCATCCAAACTTCCCTTTGTCTTCCTCCATCACCGTTCTGTACAAACCTTCATGAGTCATTGTGGCCAAACCATGACAGTTATTTAATCTATACTTATACTAAATTAAACTAGTTTACATGCCTTTTTTTCCCCCTCATATTTCAGGATCTAAATGATAGAGTAGAAATTGAGGAGGAGAAATTGAGAATTACCAAAGAACAACAGCGAACATCACTATCCTCTGATTCAAATGGACAAGAGGAATCCTCTAACTTCTCCAATAATGCTAGATGAGAACAACTCTATGAGAGTGTGGCCATGTTATGTGTGAAAGAGAGAGATGGAGAGACAGACAGTGTGTGAGCGAGAGAGTCAGAGAGTGTGTGAGCGAGAGAGTCAGACCGAGAGTGTATGTGAGGGGAAGAGAGAGAAGTGTATTACAAAGAGACAGGACAGGGAGACAGAGAGGAGAGTGTGTAAATGAGAAGGTATTGGAGCGGGGAAGGGAGAAGAGAGGAGAGTGGTAGAGAGAAGGTAGGGGGGGGAGAGGAGGAGAGAGAGAGAGAGAGAGGAGAGAGGAGAGAGAGAGAGAGAGAGAGAGAGAGAGAGAGAGAGAGAGAGAGTTACCTCCTGGTTATTATTATTATTATTATTATTATCATCATCATCATTATTCAATCTCTTTCTTTCCTGTCCTGTCAGAAATTCGCGATTGCAACTTTGACGCGAATTTGTGTTTTTTTGCAATTTTTGTCGCTTTTTGCAACCGTGGTGCAACTTTGATGCTTTTTTGCAACATTGGTGCAACTTTTGCGGAAAACCCACAAAAAAAGGCTATTTTTCTCCAAATCTCGTAAAAATATTGTGTACCGGCGCCGGTAACTTACCTATTTTCATACTTGGGGGCCAAGAAGACCCCAGGGGGTGTTTTTAATTCATAAAACAGTCAATTTTTGACACAGGGACCTGAAATTTGGTTACTTTTCCTAAAATGATGAGGTCCATGACCATGCCAAATTTCATGTTTGTCACGTGCATAGTTTACTCACACTGAACATGCTCATCTGGAATTTGAGATTTTCCGATTTGGGGTCCAAATGGTTCAAAGAGAAAAATACTAGAAAGTACGATTTCCTGATTTGGGGTCCATTTGGCCCCCATGACTTTATAGAGAAAAATACTAAAGATTTCAACAGAAAAATGCTATTTCTTTCTCATTTTTCTATAATAATAATAATAATAATAATAATCATAATAATAATAATAATGATGATAATTATAATAATAGTAGTAATAATAATTACAATAATAAGTGTCATGAGAAAGTCGAAGTTTTAATGTATACTGGGGTATGTAAAATGAAGAATAAATTGCTACGAAATGTGAAACTCAAGTTATATGTTAATCAGCTTTTCATGTTTTTTGTTGCCTTCTTACTATTTTTGCTTACCGGAATGGTGTCTTAGTCTTTAGTTTGTAAAAAAGTTGAGTTATGTTGTTGGTGGTTAGTGATTGGAAGGGTGCCAATTATCTTATCTCTCATCAGAGGGTAAAGCACTTAACATACATTGACTAAAGTGTGAATGAGTAAAGGTGTGAAAAAGTGTGTATGCAAGCAGTGCCAGATAAAGCAGAGAGAAAAATACAAGAAAAATCCATCCCGAAAAAAAAAGCAGTCTGCCTCAACTCTAACTACGGATTGAACCGGAATTTCTTAGGTGATTTTAAACTAAGACTACTGGGTGGGGTTCCTGACCTCCCATCGTGGGCAGGGGGGTACATCCTGTGTCTTCTATCCCCTTATATCTGTTTTCCAACATGCTTTCTGTCTTTGTCTTGGAATGAGATTACTTGGTTTTGTCCTGGCCCTTGCCGGAGTCTTAGCTGGGAGGGAAACAGTCAAATGCATTATTATTGTTTTGGGAGATATTTTTTTCCTTGTAAATCATCTCTCTGTTATGTATTATTATATTTGTTATTTTGAATGTATAATGGAAGCATTTGAGTGTATTCCTCTTTGTTGGATTTTGTGCTTGTGTCCGGATGAGACTGGAGGTGATCTCAAACTAAGTACATTGGTGGTATACTCTTGGAATCTACATCGGATCCCTATTTGTTCCCAGTTCCCCTTTGTCTTACTTTCTCTTGGGTGCTTTAAGTGTAATTCTATAACTTTTTACTATCCAATTTTCTTCCTTTTTACTGGCGCTGATATATAACCTAAATGTGTTGCAAACGCTGTAAAATCCTTAAAAACAAACAAAGACTAAGACTGAAAGTTTGCACATGGTAGCAAGTTCAGTTGGACTATAAAATAAACAAGAATAAGACTTCAAGTCATGGGAACCAACACAGTGCTCATAGATGGAAATCCTTTGGATGATGTTCAAGAAATCATTTACCAAGGCATGTCATTTCAGTAAATTTCTGTTCCAGTCAAGAAGAGAAGTGGTTGACCAAAAAAAATATAGATTAACAATTAAAAGCACACGAGAAAAAAGACTTGGGAATGGTCCAAATTCCAAGAGCAAACTATCACTATCAGTGTTCTTAGTTTGAGATCACTGAAATGTCTCATCCAGACATATGTTGCCGTGTGTTTTAAAGGGTTTAACGTTTTACATTTATGTCATTACAGCGCCAGTAAAAAGAAAGAAAATGGGATAGTTAAAAATTATAGATTTACAATTAAAAGCCCACAATAATAAGTGAGACTAAGGGGAATGGTTCAAATTGGTAAAAGATGTACCTAATTTCCATCATTGTGCACAGTTTGAGGTCACTTTAAATTTTCCTCCAGCCACAAGCACAGGATCCCACTAAGAGGAACACACTCATATGCTTACATATTCAAAACAACAAATATAACAAAGATTATTTACAAGGGAAAAATATAATCTCCCAAAATTTAACTTATATCTTTGACTGTTTCCCTCCCCCTCATCCAAGGACGCTGACAAGGGAAAGGTTTGTTTGTTTTTGAGGATTTTACGGGGCGTGCAACACATTAAGGTCATATCAGTATCAGCGCCAGTTAAAAGGAAAACGGGATAGTAATAAGTTCTAGAATTCCAATGAAAGCACTCAAGAAAAGGTAAGACAGAGGGGAATTGGTTCAAATAGGAAACATATGTAGATTCCAAGAGCACACTATCAAAGTACTTAGTTTGAGATCACCTAAATGTCTCATCCTGACGTAAAGCACAGGTCCCCACTAAGAGGAATACACTCAAATGTTTACAAATCATAATGATATGTAAACAAAAACATAATACCGTGCATAACAGAAGGATGATTTACAATGGAAAAAATATCGTCTCCCAAAACTAACTAAACTAACTATACATTTGACCATTTCCCTTTCAGCCAGGGTATCCAGCCAGGACCAGGACAAAACCAAGTAATCTCATTCCAAGACAAAGACAGAAAGCAAGTTGGAAAACAGATATTAGGGGATAGAAGACAGTATGTATGGGAGGTCAGGAACCCCACCCATGTCAAGGGAAAGGACTCAACTAATTACAAGACAGTGACAATAAGCAAGTTGTTGTTTTTTAAAAACGATTTTACGGCTCTTGCGACACATTTAGGTCATTTCGGTGCCAGTAAAAAGGAAGAAAATTGGAAAGTTATAGATTTACAATTATATTAAAAGCGCACAAGAAAAGTAAGACAAAGAGAAATAGTACAATAGGGAACAGATTCTAAGAGCACACGATCACTTTGCATGGTTTGAGATCACCCAAGTCTCATCCTGACATAAGCACAGGTCCACACAGAGAGGAACACACTCAATCAAATGTTTACAAATCATATGTTCAAAAAAAAAAAAATACAATGTATACAGAGAGATGATTTACAAGTTACAAGGAAAAAAATATCTCCCAAAGCTATAACCATACATTCTACTGTTTTCCTGCCAGTCAGGTTCATGACAAAACTAAGTACAGTAATCTCATTCCAAAACAAGGACAGAAAGCAATTGGAAAACAGATATAGGGGGATAGAAGACACAGTAAATACTATGGGAGGCCAGGAACCCCACCCAGAAGGACTCTGGTCAGGTTAATGACAAAACTGTGATCTCAATCCAAGACAAGGACAGAAAGCAATTGGAAAACAGAAATAGGGGGATAGAATACACAGTAAGTGCCTCCCTGCCCACTATGGGAGGTCAGGAGCCCCACCCAGATAAGCAAGTTGGGGAAACAGATAAGGGTATAGAAGACACAGTAAATGACCTACCGGCACACTATATGGCAGGTCAGGAATCCCCCCACCCAGGGATCATCCAGACATAAGCACAGGAAACACTCGGATGCTTATAAAATATCATACATTCATAACAAAAAATAGACAAAGTACTCAAAGATGATTTACAAGGTAAAATAAAATCTCCCAAAACTATATATAACTATAAATTTAACAGTTTCCCTCTCAGCCAAGGATTCCGCCCTGGGCCAGGACAAAATGAAGCATACTCATCCTAAGACAAAGGTAAACAGTAGGGTGGAAAACAGATATAGGGAGATAGAACTTCTATTTCTATTAGAAGACATAGCAAGCGACCTCCCTGGACACTGTGAGAGTTCGAAAAAAACAACCCAGTAAAACAAGTTGGAAAACATATAGGGGGATAGAAAACACAGCAAGTGACCTTCCTGCTCACGAGGAGGTCAAAAACATCACTCAGGAAAGCAAGTTGGAAAACAGATATTGGGAGATAGAAATAGAAAACACAGCAAGCGACCTCCCTGCCCAATGTGAGAGGTCAAAAATACCAGCCAGGAAAGCAAGTTGGAAAACAGAAAGGGGATAGAAATAGAAAACAAGCGATCTTCCTGTCCACTAAAGGGAGGCCCAGATGATAATCATTAAATCTGGGCCAGTGGGTCATAATATAAATAATAATTTTCATTTTGTGTACATGGATTGTTTTTCATCTGTATATTTATTTCACATCATATTATGATCATTATATATACAATTACAATTCAATCAACATAATATTAACAATTGAATAAACATAACACCTTTTACGCTTGGGACCATTGACGTCAGCTTTTTTCAGCTGATCTTTTGACCACCACCCCCTATCCCTTGCCTTTTTCACCCTGGGTCAGGGTATAGGCCACAGACAAACAGTTTCCAACCTTCTCTGTCCTCAGCTACCTTTTTTTATCTCATTCTATGGCATTTATTATTGTGTCAGGGATGACCAGTTGTTGGAAGTTTATTTTCAATTTCAAGTCAAAACGTCTGGGTTTTTCATCTTAGTTTTCACTTGAGACAAACCCTAAAAAGTTTCCTCAATAAATGAATAAAGTATAGAAGGAATTTTATCTTACGAGATTCTATTCATTACATGAACTGCTCATTTTTCCTGCCACAGACATATATATTTATACAGAGGCTTTAGTGTATAGGATTCCGATGGTTCAATTGGGAGATCAGTTGCTTAATAGCAAATGGGACCTGGATCAATCCTAGGGGAAGATGAGATTTTTTTTTTTTTTTTTTTATGAACCACCATCCCCTGTTCACCCAGCATTGACTGGGTAGATGGGTCTGTTACTGTTAAGATATATCCCTATATTATGCCATATTTTTAGATAAAAAGTACCCGCAATGGACTAGCATCTTATCCTAAGGATTGCAAATAATTGAAGATGTCCGTTCCTCTTACAGAAACCAGATAAGCTGCGGCTCCAGAAGCCGTATGGCCAGACCCGCCTATTACTACGAAAATTTAGTAAAATTAAGAAATTTCAGTTCAAATTTCAAAACTTCATGCGCATCTCTTAGTCATTAAAACTTATTGAAAATTAAAGCTGATGCCGAATACATGATTTTAAGGTTTTTTAAAGTGTTATTTAATCATTGTGAAGGTAAATTAATGATCTATATGTTAACTTTAGCTACTATTATTTTTATCTCCTAAAAATTATGTTTTTTAAAATTTTCAAATAGGCAAGCGTGTTTATGGCTCTGACTCCTTTTACTTTTACAGTAAAAGGTGAAAGAACTAATACCTACTTATAAAAAAAAAAAAGACCTGCAGAGAAAATTGTAGACATTACATTTTTTTTTTAAATAAAAAAAATTGAGCTTTATATAGTGCAATATCCACTAAATGTACTCAAAGCGCTTTACAAGGGGTCCCTTGTCAACAGCAACATTTAACATGTAGGACGTGACCACCTGAGTACGGTGAGAGAATGTGAGTGAAGAGCCTTTTCCAAGGACTCAACTATGCGCCGAGTGCGAGGCTCGAACCCAGGACCTTCCGATCCGAAAGCGAGTGTCATAACACTAGACCACATAGACGCAGATTCAACTAACCCAAATAGAAATTTAGAAGTTACGTTTTAGTTTTTAAAATGGAATATTTGTAATATCTGAACGGCCATTTCATCAATCACCTCTCTCCAAAACAAGGAAGAAAGCTGCAGAAAAAAAGCAATAACAATAAACTATTGGATAAAAGACAAAGATCCCCCCCCCCCCCCGCGCTCAAAATCACCACCAATAATAGATTTAGTTCCCTTTTAATTTCATTCCAAAATAAATGCAGAAAACGAAATATATATTTTAAAAAATAGATATAGGGGGATAGAAGACACAGCAAGTGACCTCCTGCCCACCATAGGAAGTCACCACCCAGAACAGAGCTGAGATTACTGAAAAATGCTCCAAATTCACAAAGGCAAAGTTCCCCCTTCAGATAGACTGACCCCATTTGACAGTATTCAGTATGCAAATTTTATCCCATCTCAAATTAAAGTCAGGTTAAACAGCTTTAGCATCATATCAATCAAAACTAACAGTCAAACTAGAAGTCAGCTTCCACGGCGTATCTAATAAGTTATTATGGCATCAATAAGAGGTCGACTCGAATCAAGTCACCACACAAAATTAGACCCATTAAAAAAAATAATTAATTCTGATGGTGTCAATAATATCTATTAGAATTTAGCTCCAGTCAACACTTTGTTTGATTTATGCCATAAAAGTACAGCTGCCACAGGGAAATTTTAAAAAAGGAGGAAAGCTTCCCAATAAATATCATGAAAAAATTAGGAAATTTACAGAAAATGAAAAGATACTGACATATCTGCCTATATTCAAAGTGAAACATATTTCAAATATATGTTACAGTGAATGAGAGTCGGATGGTGAAAAGGTTTGAACTGAGATACCGCCAAGTTTAGTTAGAAGGTCAATTTTGATAAAAAATGAGTTCTTGTCATAAATGTTTAAATCAACACTTTTTGTACATCTTCGGGAAATAACAAAGTTTAATTTCACTTCTAAATATTTTTTACGGCTCGTCAAGTTGAAAAAGTATGAAATTTGAGAAAATTTGCTGGATACCTTTCCCTTGCATCTGACCATAACTTCATGAAAAATCATCCGATTTACTTCAAATAAATATTAAAATGCTCTGGGGAGCATATTCATTCAGAAACTGCAAAAAAAAAAAATATGCAAATCCAAAATTTTCACCTTCCGACTGATTATGTCATGCACTGACCACATATCATAAACAAAGTCTCTCTGGTCAGCAGAACACAAGATTTTTAAATTCAGTAAAAAATATCAGAAAACAGTCTTTCAGCTACGCCATGGAAGGGAATTACGAGGGCTCTTTCATAATTAACCGAAAAATGCCTGTAAAATCCGCATTTTTTATGCTATCAACAAAATTCTTGCACGTGTTCATACCTTGACTCGTCCTTCATTTCTCTATGTAACAGCCAAGTCTGTCGACACACTTCTGCCAACGCCGCACCATGGAATAGATACCCTCTCGGAAGAAATTTCCGTCAAGGTTTTGTAGCCATTTCCGCATATGGTCAACAAGCTCTTCAATGACATCAAAGTGCTTTCCTGCCAGCTCACGTTTCAGTGGCCCAAAGAGGTGATAATCAGATGGTGCGAGGTCTGGACTGTGTGGTGGGTGTGGCAAAATCTCCCATCCATATTTCTCTAGCCAACCTTGCGTCACTCCTGCTGTGTGGGGTGTAGCGTTGTCGTGTTGCAAAATGACCCCGTTGGTCAACTGCCCTGGGCGCTTTCTGCGAATGGCCTCCCTAAGCTTGTCAAGAGTTTGGCAGTACTTTGCAGCATTGATTGTTTCTCCAGGTTGTAAGGTTTCGAACAGAATAACACCACGACTGTCCCAGAAAACAGTTCCCATTATTTTCTTTGCTGACCGCATGACTTTGAATTTCTTCGCGACAGGTGAGGATGGATGTTTCCATGTCATCGAATCTTGCTTTGTTTCTGGGGTGCAATGGTGCAACCAAGTCTCATCACCGGTGACTATGCTGTCAAGAAAAGTCACATCGTACCCTAGAAAGTCTCCGCCGGCGTTGGCAGTATGCTCGTGAACCCTGCGTGAGCTCTTGCTTCTTCTCAAAAGTCCCTGCAGAAGTCCAATCTTTGTTCTTTATGATTGTCTGTCAATTGCTTAGGAACCCATCTTGCGCTGACTTTTCTTTAGCCAAGTTCATCAAATACAATTCTATGGGCAGAAGTTTCCGAAATTTCAAGACTGCTTGCGATTTCATGAAGTTTCAACCTCCTGTCTTGACGAATAAGCTCATCAACTCGCTTCACATTGTCTTCTGACGTCGCAGTTATCGAACGCCCTCTCCCTTCCCTGTCTGTCAAGTCGGAATGGCCGGCTTCAAACAAATTACACCAGTGATAGACTTGTGTACGCTTATAACATGCTCACCATATACACTCTGAAGTTCTTTATGAATTTTGGTAGGATTCAGACTTTTGGCGTTCAAAAAAACGTATGACAGCTCTGATTTCCTCCTTTGACCAAGTTTCAAGGTGGGCCGCCATCTTTAAAATCGTCTAGAAATTCATTGTGCAAAATGATGCACTTCATAATTTCTGGGAATATCCGTAAGGAAATAAGGAATATCATGTCGTTTACAGAATTTTAAAATCTCCACTGGTTGCTGAGCAATGAGCATTTTTCGGTTATTTCTGAAAGAGCCCTCGTATATGTGCATGGTAGTAGGAATACCCATCAATATCCAAAAGATGAGGAGCCTGTTTAATTAATTTGGCGGAAATAGCACACAGAAAATCAAAATAGTGGAAATCCGCAAATTAGATAACATCTGGCAGCTATGTGAAAGTGAAAGAATTGAATTAGTCATGAGGTGTTGAGTTTAATCTTAAGCACACTGCACTGCATTTGAATCACAAGCTAATGCCTATCTCTTCTTTTAAGTCATTTCCTGACGAGTCTTCACATATTTTTTTTTTTAAAACCAAAAGGTCATACTACCTCTACTTTCACTTTGTTCAATGGTAGGTCAATGAATCGCTTGAACCACAAGGTAATGATTCTACTTTTCCGCCGTTCAATGATGAGTCAATTGAATCACAAGGCAATGCTTCTACGTCTTCATTGTTCAATGATTGGTCCAAAGTGTTAACGGGTAATGGCTCAGCTTTCCAACCCTTCCAGTATGTTCTACCTGGTGGTTTTTCAATACCATGGACTTTCATCATGTGTTTTTGTAACCCTTTACCTTTGGTGTATCCTTTTCCACACTCTGGGCAATTGTGAGGCTTTTCTCCTGTGTGAGTCCTCATGTGTCTGCGAAGAGCGCTGCTCTCAGGAAATGCCTTTGGACACACGGAGCATTCAAAGGGCTTTTCTCCCGTATGGGTTCTCATGTGGACTTCTAATTCAGAATTACGAGAACATGTTTTCCCACACAATGAACACTCGTATGGTTTGTTGCCGTTATGACTTTTCATATGTTCATAAAGGTAAGAACTGCATAGGAATGCCTTATTACAGACTGTACACTTGAATGGCTTTTCTCCTGTATGGCCTCGCATATGGGCTTGCAGCCGAGAAATTCTGAAAAATGCTTTCCCACAAACAGAACACTCATATGGTTTGTCATCTGTATGGATTTTCATGTGTTTTCTAAGGTAGGCTTTCTCTGTAAATGCTTTCCCACAAGTAGAACACTGAAACGGCTTTTCTCCAGTATGAACCCTTATGTGCCTTTGCAAGGCAGAACTAATGGGAAATGACTTATCACAGCGGTCGCACTTAAAAGGTTTGTCGCTGACATGGATTCTCTTATGTCCTTGCAGGTGGGCTTTACGACTAAACGTCCTACCACAAACATTACACTCAAACGGTTTCTCGCCAGTGTGGACTCGGAGATGCACTTTCAAATCTGAGCGTTGGGTAAACTGCTTGCCACAAGTGGAGCATTCAAACGGTTTCTCCCCAGTGTGTATTTTAATGTGTACGTTCAAGGACGATACGTGAGGAAATGCCTTCCCACACGTTTCACACTTGAATGGTTTGTCTCCATCATGGGTTTTCATGTGCGATTGAAGGTGCGCCTTACGGGTAAATGCACTGCCGCATTCAGAACACACAAAAGGTCGTTCCCCGGTATGGAGTCTTATATGCATTTTCAGATCTGACCTCTGAGAGTATTGTTTTCCACAAGTGGAGCATTTGTAAGGTTTTTCCCCCGTGTGGATCTGCATGTGATACTTGAGGTTGGCACGAACAGAGAACTTCCATCCGCACAACGAACACTGATAATTCTTTTCACCAGTATGGATTCTCACGTGTTTTTGGAGAGAGGATGGAGTGGCAAATGTCTTTAAACAAATTGTGCATCTATTTGGGCTTGCGTCTTGGTTGTAGTTTGAGTAAAGCTGGGATGTTAGGAAATCCAACTCATCGGCTTGTTGAGGAGAGTCAGAAGGAATTTGGTCGGTGGGAAACTGAAGGGTAGGATCATTATTATCAGTGTCGTCTCCGACATTCAATCGCTCCTTTGCCAGATCGTCACATCCATGTATGTCATCATCTGAAATTTAGAGGAGAAACTAAATAAAAGTTTGAGTTTTAAACACATTGAAAGGAGCCATGAGTGTGATATAGTACACACATTAATTAAAGTAAACAAGCTCAAGGGACATAACCCAAGATCTTGAACAATTATTGAACTACATCCCTTTTTGTAGCAATGACTATGAAAAATGTTTTTTTCTCTTTTTGAGGAAACTTTTCGTCTAAAATCAAAGCCCTATCTCCACTGAGTAAAAATGTTTTTGAATTTTGAAAATCCATTCATAAATAAAAAAGTTATGCAGTTTCAAAGGTGTCATTAATTTGGATGACCCGCAAAGAGGAAAAAAACGCGAAAATATGGGACGCTTTTTCGGCATTTTTTTTTACCTTTGGTTGTATCTTGCGTAATAAGTGGATTAAAAGATTGAAACTTGAAGAGCAAATTAGGATGGTGTTTTGTAAAATACGGGAAAAGTACTCGTCATGTTCATATGAAATTTTACAACCAAAAAGAAGAAATGTTCATGTATTACCTTGTCAGAGACAAAACCTCCATGCCCGGTAGTTTAAGAAATATTTTACTCCAAAGAGTAAAAATCTATTTTTAACGGTCTTCTGGTAATCGCACGAGTTTTGTCGCTTGACATAATCTAAAATGACCTTTTTTCTAACTGTGTGACAACTTTCAGTCATATTCATCGATAAACAGCGTCGTAATTAATTTTTTAAAATAACATATACAAAACGGCTTCGTCCCATATTTTGACGCGAATTCGGGCACTTCGTGAGCGAAAAAGAGGCCCAAAGATTTGTGCGGGATAGTCATTGCTACTTTTTGACATCAATTGAAAAAAATCTATGTGACATTTTCTCGAAAAAACCCCCAAAAATTCGGAATTTCAAGTAAATAGACAGCATCAACACAAAATACAGGATTTTATAAATACTTCTGAATTGTCACTCTTATTTTTCTTGTGATGCATGTCTTTCAATAATTTCATAATTTGAGAGAAAATGATATAAATCTTGTCTTTTTTATTATTTCTCAAACAAATTAAAATTTCCTTTACAGGAAAATGATCTTGAAAAGAAACAACAAAACAACAAAACAACTCTTTGATCTCTCTCTCTCTCTCTCTCTCTCTCTCTCAATTTTCTGAGAATAAAAAACAAACGAAGCGTTTATCCTCTATAAATTTCCATACCATTCTCAAATTCGTCGCCCTCAAAAGAGATCCCAGGCTGTGACTCTAGTCCACATGTGCTGGTGGGTTTATCAGTATCAGAAATCATCTGGGAACTCTCATCATCTGTGTAGTCATTATCTGAATCCTGAAAGGAAAACCAAAATCAATTGCTGATGGTGATAAAAATTTAAAAAGGAGAGGAACATTATGAACAATTGCCTAAAAAGCCCCCATTTTTTACAGCATTAATTGAGATAATAAAGAGTCATTGATACTCCAGCTAATTTCTGAAGAGTGAGAAACTACCTGTATGCTCCACCACATATCACATCTCTCTGACATGGCGGTGTTTTGCAACAACAACAAAAAAAAAAAATCCCAAAGCTTGCAAGCTAAAAACAGCAAAAGTTGCAAAATAATTGCAAAAATTTGAAATTACTTTTCCTAAAAACCCATAATTAGTTAATTAACGAGAGAGGCATGTTTGTTTTTAAGGGCTTCACGTCGCTTGCAACAAATGGAAGGTCATATCAGAGCCAGTAAAATGGAAGAAAATGAGACACTTTCACGTTCTATACGAGCTATCAAATTAAAAGAAAAAAAAAATTACTACTGTTTTTCGCCTTTTAAAAAAATTATTATTGTTTTTTTTTGTTGTTTTTTTTTTTTGGGTGCGATATCTCGAAAATATGCAAAACTTTGCCCAAAAATTGCAGATTTTGCGCAATGAAAATCAGTGATTTTTTTAGATTTGTTGCAGCCTGCAAAAAAACTCTCTCACTGCCAATACATTGATTGGTAGGAGGGGGTGGGGGGGATAATTTTTTTTAAACGGAAGAAACTTCTTTGACTCCACTCCAAAATACATTGATTGGTAGGAGGTGGCGGGGGGGATGATTTTTTAAAATGGAATAAACTTCTTTGACTCCACTCCAAAATAGCGAATTTCCTTGGATCCGAGAAAAAGAAACCGTACTGCAAAATAAGACGTACTGGTTATAGCCTCTATGACAGGCACAATAGATAACAGTTGCTGTGTAAGAACTTGAGCAAGAGAAGGGACTCACATCATAGTTAAGTACAGAATTGATTCAAAACAAAATTTAGACAACAAAATTTGCCATTTTCTAAATATTTTGAAAGACTTAACAAATCAAGATAGAAAAAATAATTAGCCACAAATTCTGTTTCAGCACAACAATGACCACAAACTTGGTTTCATTATTTTGTTTTAGAGGTTCTACAACAATTGAGGCACTTTTAAAATAAAAAAAATTATTTTAATTGATTAAAAAAATTTCCTTTCTAATCCCCAAAGGTAAATTTGTCTTTAAGGCTCATTCCAGGGAAAGACTGGAATAACCTAGGCATTCGCCGCAGTGCAGCGTTGTAAAGTGATCTAGGGGGAGGGGACTTGATTAATGTCACACAGCACTGACAGGAGTCAACTGCTGTGCCTTCTGGAAAGGAAGCCAAGACAATACTGTTGTCCTGCTGCTTTTCGGCCATACAGGTTATTAACACAAGAGACACAATTAATGAGAAAGAGTAACCTGACATGGCGGTTTTTTTTCAAAAATAAATCCCAAAATTTTGTAAGCAAAATCCCAAATTTTGCAAGTTAAAAACTGCAAAATTTGCAAAAAATGTGCAAAATTTGCGATTTATTTTCCTAAAAACCCATAATTAGTTTATGAAAGAGAAAGGTATTTGTTTCTTTTTAAGGGTTTCATGGCGTTTGCAGCAAATGTAAGGTCATATTAGCGCCAGTAAAAGGAAGAAAGTGTGATAAGCAAAAAAGAAACTACTTTTGATTAATTATCTTTCACGTTCTACACGAGCTATCAATATTATTTCTTTTTTTAAAATAAAATATTGGGTTTTTCTGGGGGGTCTTTTATTGTTTGTTTTTCTTTGCAACATCTCGAAAATTTGAAAAAAATTGCAGATTTTGCAGCCACAATACAAATCATTGATATTTTGCAATTTTTTTCAGCCGCAAGCGATGCAGAAACTACCATGCCAGAGTAACTGGTAAATGTTTAAATTGCAAATATCAACAGATCATTGGCAAAACTGGAAAAAAATTAAAGACTATACTTTGCGAGAAATAGAACTCTTACAAATACAGCTAGAATCCTAGAAATCATTGACGATCAACAACCCTTGTATGTTGAGCTTGTCAACATTTTATTGATTCCTCTCTCTAAATGTAATGAAGAACATCACATTTAATTAGACAACAACAGAAATGAACGACATTATTGTGATAAATAAAACAAAATGGATCTCACCCACTGTTTTTAAAAGCAGAAATACGGGAGTCCCAATAGTTCAGTTGGTAGAGCACTCACTTCACAAGCAAAGGGACCAAGAACAAGCCCGGGTGTAGTCGAGATATTTTTCTTACCCCTCTGTCCACCCAGCAGTGATTGGGTAGATGGATCTGTTAGATCTTGTGAAATGTACTTTGAAGGACTAGCATCCTATCCAAAGGATAGCAAGTACTGTCCATTTCACACTATAGAGACTGTGATAAACTTTGGCTCCATGGACCTAAGGACTACTTAACAGAAATACAAAGAAAGGTCCAGTAGTATACATTTGTCATTGAGTTATGCTCAAGTAATTTTCCCTAGTTTTGAGAAAAAAAGTAAAAAATAAAATAAAATAGTCAATGTTGTGAGCCAAAATATAAGTTATAATACCGTGTGTAATTAAAAAACCTATTTTAACAACAACATACAAATCTTGTATCGAGGATTGTGGTCAGGATATTCTCTACATTTTGTTTTCAATTCACTTTTACATCATGGCACAATACTGTAAGGCTAAAGTTCCAATGGTTGTTAGTTCGGATAAAAGTCAATTCACTTTTGGCTTTTATCTGACTTTGGCAAAAAGCATACCTCATTTATTACCTTTGATTGTTTCCCCTGCGATGACTCCCCATCACTAACAGATTCAATATTTTCATCATCATCATTGGATAATGGGCTACCATTATCATTACCAGGATAGTCATCAAAATATTTGTCCTCCATTGCCGTATCTTCTTCTGTATCTGAGTTGTCACCTGCCATTAACGGAGGGGAAGTCCTTCTGAAAGAATCAGATTCGTTTCCTAGAATTTTCCCCCCTGAACTTGAAGAGGCACCAGTAAAAGACATGTTTGTCGTCTTTGACTTTGACAATCTTTCAAACTCCACAACGCCACTTAAGAGGGTTGTCAACCCTAACTACATCATTTTCCAAATCCAAAGTTATCCAAGATCTGAAAGATGAGAAAATAAAATCAGTGACAAATCTATATCATTTAATAATATAACGTAGCAAGAAATTCAGGCAGATCAAAAAAAGAAGGTCAACAGAGAAGAACCTCTCTTGAATAAATTTTTTTTGGTCTTTTAACTTCTTGAATACTGTCGGAGCTTGACCTGATTTCTAGGTGAATTTCTACTTAATTTTTTCTCAAATGCTAGCACGGATGCTCAACCCCTGATTTTCTGGTATTTACAGGTGTGTGCTATGACACAATGATACCCAAGGCACCCAAAACGTTGACCGAAATTTCCTTTTTTCTTTTCTAAATTGAATTTTAAAGAAACATTTCAAAATACACTTTTTTCTCATATTTACTTCAGGGTTTTAAAAAAAAATATTTTCACACAATCAAAATACCACGTACATTAAAAAAAAATAGTTTTCTCAAAGCAGCCAAAAATCTAGGATTTTCTGCAGAAGATAAGCAAAATATAGTTTGATTGATCGAAGTAATCAAATAAAATTGGTCTGTCTCTCATTCCGTCTACTCTCTCTCTATTTATTAATCATAACCCCATGTTGCAACGTCAAAATATTGCAAAAACTATATAATTACCCCAAAAGCAAGGAATGGTTATGATACAATAAAGTAAAGTCAAACGAGATGGGACAGTATATTTGCATCAGAAAGATAGGAAAGAAAAACAAAAAACTGACGTCATAACAAATGACCTTCTATGAGGAAATGTCAAGTGAATACAATTTATACATAACAAATAGGCAATTCGGACTCGAGTCTGAATAGTCTCCCGTGGAAGTATAGTTTGTTGTCTTATTTTTTAATATTTTAATTATATTTATAATTACATAAAATTAATGCAAATCAAAATTACGATTTTAGTAACTATCAACAGGTAGTCTAGACCTGCTTTATTTGATGAGAAAGACAAAATCATAAATCAATTTGGAAGTCCAGATAGAAATTAAAAAGAAAATAGTTAAAACTTGTCAAAAGTAACAAAAGTCAGTCAAAGTAACCGTGGTCTAAAGGAAAAGCTTTCCTTACAACATAACATGATGTCCAACTAAAATCAGGACAAAAATAAATAATTTAAAAATTACATGTTCTCCCGCAGTGGCTATTTTTACAGTCCCGTAAAGATGGTTCTCGGGGCTATTTTTACAGTCCCGTAAAGATGGTTCTTGGGGCTATTTTTACAGTCCCGTAAAGACGGTTCTGGTGGCTATTTTTACGGCGTTGCGGTAATAGATTTATAAATAGTAACAGATTGGCTGAGTAGACACCATTGGCTCTAAAACTCTCACTCACTTCGTTCAGGTGCGGCAAGTTAGCATCCTCTCTCTCTCTCTCTTTTTTCATTCTTTCTCTATGTCTTTCTTTCTTTCTCTTTCTCTCTCTTCTCTCTTTCTTTTTACTTTCTCTTTTTTTCTATCTCTCTCCCTCTTTCTTTCTTTCATTCTTTCCCAATCTCTTTCTTTCTCTATTTCTCCCTCTCTCTCTCTCTCTCTCTCTCTCTCTCTCTCTCTCTCTCCCGGTCTTTCTTTGTTTCTCTCTCTCTCACTCTTTCATTCTTTCTCTATCCCTTTCTTTCTTTCTTTCCCTATCTCTCATTTTCTCTCTCTCTCTCCCTCTCTCTTTCTTTCATTCTTTCCCAATCTCTTTCTTTCTCTCTCTCTCTCTCTCTCTCTCTCTGCATCACCCTTGAATCGTATACCTATGATGTTCGCATGGGTGTACGATCCGATAGTGATGTCGTTTCTTCTTCTCTTTACTAGCCTATCCTGCTTCTTTGGTTTGTGATTGTATTTTTGACAGGGGATATTTTTTTTTCTGTAAATCTTCTGCCTGTTTGTTCTTGATTATTTATAATTTAGCTTATGATATCTTTAGGTTATGATTTTGATTTACATTTGTACTATTTTTGTTAGATTGCTTGTTTTTTTGTTTCAGCGGTCTCTCATATAACCTCAATTGTGTTGGAAGAGACCTAAAGCAACAAACAAACAAAAAAATCTCTCTCTCTCTCTCTCTCTCTCCCGGTCTTTCTTTGTTTCTCTCTCTCTCTCTCACTCTTTCTTTCATTCTTTCTCTATCCCTTTCTTTCTTTCTTTCCCTATCTCTCATTTTCTCTCTCTCTCTCTCCCTCTCTCTTTCTTTCATTCTTTCCCAATCTCTTTCTTTCTCTCTCTCTCTCTCTCTCTCTCTCTCTCTCTTTTTTTTTTCCTTTCTCTTTTTCTCTATCTATCTCTTTCCCTAGTGGTACCTCAAAGCCTAGGCAGAGGGGTCTCACCACAAGGTGAACACCGCTTTGGCGGAGAACAATAAAACAACCTCCTAACTGGGAAGGGAGGAGCAATACAGCGACCACTCTTGTCTGGTCGGAACAAACACTGGGTCAATCGGTAAAGGAGTAGGAGCAACGCGATGGTGGGACCAAAGTAAAATGCCCTCTCCACCTCGGCGCCCCAATGAGGATCAGTCTTGGGCACCTCTATTCTTTTGGATCATGACCGACCATGGTAGAGAATCATCATCATTATTTACTTTCTTTTTAAAAAAAATATTATTCAAAAGAACAATATTTAAGCATGAGGTGTTTCGCAATGTGCATCTTTACCATGGACATCCACATTGGGGGGGGGGGGGGGGGGGGGGGGGGGGGGGGGGGGGGTAGTCATTTGTCCACAATATGGTTGGGAGGTTGGGGGGGGGGGGGGGGGGTTCTAAAATTATGGTCAAAATGTGTCCAATTGGTTTGTGAACGGCCTCTTTTCTGAAATTGGATTCAAACCCACTCTCACGTGAGAAGACTGCACCCTGAATGTTAGTCGTCTACGTCTTTTAAAATTGTATAAACCGTTAGTCCTTCCTGACTGGTTATACTGGTAAAGTATAAACAAAAGCCAACCTGTAAAGTATTATATCTTGAGGGGTGTCGACTCAAGCAGGAACTAAATATACTTTCAGTGTTTGATAATAGATCTATATTATGTATGTTTGACAGAAAAAAAAAATCAAGACATACAACCTAACCTGCCCACTGATGATAGAAAACGGGCTGTTCTGTACTGCAAACATAACTTATGCAAAAAAAAAAAAAAATATATATATGTAATAAAAATGACAGTAACCGTAAAAATCGCTAAGAGAATTGACTTTACATTAATTGTTTGTTAATTTTAGTTTTAGCTTTAGATCTAAATATGTTAAATGAAATTAAATTTGCTTTCATTCACCGCCTCTAGATCTGTACATCTAAATATCGGGAGAAATGATATGTGAAGTTTTGTGAATACTGCAAAAAGATGATAATCTATAACTATGCGGATAATTGAACAGAATCGCATCAACGCCGTAAAAATAGCCATGAGAACCGTCTTTACGGGACTGTAAAAATAGCCCCGAGAACCATCTTTATGGGACTGTAAAAATAGCCCCGAGAACCATCTTTACGGGACTGTAAAAATAGCCCCGAGAACCATCTTTACGGGACTGTAAAAATAGCCACTGCGTGAGACAGGCAACAATCCTTCTACAGTCCAAAGTAGGGATATGAGCTGAGTCAGTGTGATATGGGCAAAACAAAATTCTTTTAAACTCTTTTTCTATTTCTTTATTAGTTCCACCCTCTGCCTACTGCCCACATTGTGTCGTCCTCCCCTCTGCATGCGCACGCACATTGGAGTTTGAGACCGAATAGCCACGGGAGACTATTCAGACGAGTCTGAATTGTCACTTCGTAACAAAAAAATACTAATTGAAAGAGATGCTATCCTGAGGAGCTTACGGAATATCTCCCAAGAAGGAGAGAGAGAGAGGGGGGGGGGGGATCCTAAGACAGAAAGAAAGAGGAAAGAGAGAGAGAGAGAGAGGGGGGGGGGTGAAGGAAGGAACTTGGAGTCAGAGGACCAGAGTCCTCACACACACACACACACACACACAGAGAGAGAGAGAGAGAGAGGGAGTAACAACAGTAACAAAGAGCCCTCCCCAGTGAGAGAAAGAGAGACAGATAGAGAGAGAGAAAGAAAGAGAGAGAGGGAGTAGGAACGTATTTATTGTTGTGTTTCAGTGTGTTCCAGTTTGTTGTTGTTTGGCGATTAAGTTGTTGTGAATTGTTCTCATGCTGGGTAAACTTGGGTGTCAGTGTCATGGCCATGATGAGTTCCATTCATTCACTGTTGTGTTGTTTCTTCCCGTGAGTTTGTGACGTCACAATGTCACAATGGGTATAAAAAACGGGGTTGCATTCATTTCCGAAGCTCTTTTTACTACGAAACGCATAATGGATATTTGATTGAAATGATCAAGTCAAGTGTTGACTCTGTTTCTTTTACCGGACGAACATACCCGGACTAATCGCGTCTACCCACTCATGTGGAGATAGGTACACGCCTTGTGCATATTATTTATTTATTTAGTTTCTCATCGTGACTGAGATTTAAAAATCTATTCACGACAAGAGAGAGAGAGAGAGAGAGAGAGAGAGAGAGAGAGAGAGAGAGAGAGAGAGAGAGAGAGAGAGAGAGATTTACTATCGATTGGTACCCGATGTCCTCTTGTTGTTGCATTCGGTTTACACAGACACGCGTTGATTTCGTACCCAGGGCTTATTTTATATCTCAAATCAAATAAATTGCTTCAGATAAATAAATATTCTGTTTTCCTCACAGTCGTAAATTCCACTCTAAACAACTGCAATGACTGCAATGGCCGACCAGTAACTTCCGTGAAGTTTCTTGGTAATGTTGGGAGACCCGTTTGATTTGATTCCAGGTCACCCAGGTCACGCTTGTATCGTTCAGTCGCGGATTGTTATTTTGATTACAATCAATTTCTCAAAATGTAAATGAACCACCTTCCGTTATAAACATTGGGGAACAATTCTACGATAAGTGAGCAAAAATATAGATAGTATGCACTTGGCCAAGAAGCTCACAACATTGCTATCCGGAACTATAACGGACCAACACACAATCTATGGTATAACCTTGAACGTTTAGTGAAAATTATTCATAAATACGGATTGCAAAAAGCAATAACAAAGACACGATGACGTCAACTTCATACTATCTATAGATAGAATGAATATGATGTCACTCAGGTCTTTGTTATTGGTTTTTTATTTTTTTTTAATTTTTTATTTATTTATTTATTTTTTTTTTTTTGCTATCCACGTTTATAAGTAATTCTCACTAAACTCTTTTATCCAGACTTTAAACGTTCATGGTTACACAGAGTTTTGTGTGTTGGCCCGTTATACTTTCGGATGGCAATGTTGTGAGCTTCTAAGCCAAAGCGCATACTATCTATTTCATTGCATTTGAATATAATAATTTGATTTATTCCCTTGATCTCTGGGAGAATGATAATCCCAAAGACCCACACACTATGAGACAGATGTCTCAGCACAGTAACTTATTCTTTAAAAATTTTGAAAGATTTGTTAGCTTAACCCTAGGCAGCCGAGGTATACAATATATAGATAGAATGCGCTTGGCCAAGGAGTTCACAACATTGACATCCGGAAGTATAACGGACCAACACACAAACTCTGTGTAACCATGAACTTTTATAGTCTGGTTAATACAGTTTAGTGAGAACAACTCACAAACGCGGATGGCAAAAACAATAACAAAGGCCTGAGTGACGTCCTCTGCATACTATCTATGCAATATATAGATTATAAATAGCAGTGAACCCTTATATTTGTTTTTATTACACACGATTCATTCTTATGATAATGCGCCTCTTCCCCACCTCTCCATCCTGGAGAATATTATAGATAGAATGCGCTTGGCCAAGGAGTTCACAACATTGCCATCCGGAAGTATAACGGACCAACACACAAACTCTGTGTAACCATGAACTTTTATAGTCTTGTTAATACAGTTTAGTGAGAACAACTCACAAACGCGGATGGCAAAAACAATAACAAAGGCCCGAGTGACGTCATCTACATACTATCTATAGAGGGGCAGAATCTGAGGAAATCGACGAGATTACCCACGCTAGAAATTTGCCTACCTGAATATTTGTGACGTCCCAATGTGCCAGTCGTTACGAGAAATCCTGATGTCTCTACATTCCATTTTTTTTAAATAAAAAAATATTGAGCTTTATATAGGGCAAATATCCACTAAATGTGCTCAAAGCGCTTTACAAGGGGTCCCTGGTCAACAGCAACATTTATCATGTAGGACTGGACATGACACCTGTATCGCGATACTACAATTTTCGGACAAAGACAACGCTGTCAACGGCCAGGTACTGATTTTACACCTGAGTACGCTGAGAGAATGTGAATAAAGAGCCTTTTCCAAGGACTCAACTATGCGCCGAGCGCGAGGTTTGAACCCAGGACCATCCGATCCGAAAGCGAGTGTCATACCACAAGACCACATAGCCGTAGAGGTGAGATTCATCCCGGCATAATACCGTTTTTCTACTACTACTACTACTACTACTACTACTACTACTACTACTACTACTACTACTACTACTACTACTACTACTACTACACTACTACTACTATTCTTTCTTCTCTTCTTCTCTTCTTTACTACTAATACTACTACTACACTACTACTACTACCTACTACTCTACTACTTTACACAACAACAACAACATCTACTACTACTACTACTACTACTACTACTACTACTACTTCTACTCTCCTCCCTCTCTCTCTACTACTACTACTACTACTACTACTACTACTACTACTACTACTGCTGCTACTAAGACTACTACCCCTCCTCCTCCTCCTCCTCCTCCTCCTCCTACTACTACTACTACTACTACTACTACTACTACTACTACTACTACTGCTGCTACTAAGACTACTACCCCTCCTCCTCCTCCTCCTACTACTACTACTACTACACTACCTACTACTACTACTACTACTACTACTACTGTGTACTAAACTACTACTCCTCTCCTCACTCTCCTCCACTACTACTACTACTACTACTACTACTACTACTACTACTACTACTACTACTACTACTACCCATCTATTTTCTAGACCTAGTTCATTCCAACATACGAGAGCTGTCCTACAGAAAACCGGAAACGCTCATTCAAATCAAGAGTGTTTGTCCTATTGTGACAATACCATTTTCATAAAACATACATTGAAAAGTGCTTTATTTCTCAAAATAATCACCATCAGGTGCAGCGTGGCTCAGTGGTACTTTCTTTGCTTCCTACCCGTAAGGTACCGAGTTCAATCACCCGCCGCTGCGTTGTGTGGCCTTGAGCAAGTCACCTCGCCCTAGCTCACTTTGCGGCGCTGCTCTGCGGCTGACGCCTGGGTTATTTCAGTCTTCCTTTGGAATAGACCCTAAAGACAAATTTCCCCTTTGGGATGAATAAAGGGAATCTTATTTTTTTTTTTTTTTTTTTATCCCACTGAATACATTTTCCCCATCGCTTGACCTGGAAGAAAATACCTACTCTGCCTGAAGAATTTTTCGTCAAATTATGACTTCATCCAGTCTTTCACAGCTTCTTTCCGCAAGGCCATCATCGCTATATATATATGCAGAAACACAAAAGAACATTGAAGCTTTTGAAATGTAATGCTTGAGAAGGATGCAGAGAATATCGTATACCGCACACAAAACGAACGAAGAAGTGCTAAAACAAACATACCAACAAAGGAAACTAATGCCCTTAATAGTGGATCGACAACTATCCTTTTTCGGACACATAGTAAAGAAAGATAAGAATGAATACCTGGCAATTGTGGAAAAATACCTGGTAAACGCGCCCGGGGGAGACAAAGAAAAACACTCATAGACCAACTGAAGGGCTTCACCAACCTAACAATCCAAGAGCTGTTTGAAAAAGCAAGAGACAGGGAGGAATGGAGAGAGATAATTCATGCAGTATCCGAAGCCTGGACCAGGCATGGAACCTAGAAGAAGAAATATATATATATATATATATATATATATATATATATATATATATATATATAGAGAGAGAGAGAGAGAGAGAGAGAGAGAGAAAGAAGAGAGAGAGAGAGAGAGAGAGAGAGAGAGAGAGAGAGAGAGAGAGAGAGAGAGAGAAAATAAGTAGGGTGAAATATCTGTTCAATGTTACAGTTATCGTTTAACGTTATAACAAGTGTAACTAAATGACAAATTGCCATATTTATGGACAATAAAGATCTATAATTTTTTATTTTTTATTTATATTATTATTATATTTATATTATTTTATATATTTTTATTATTATTATATATTATTATTATTATTATTATTATTATTATTATTATTATTATTTTATTATTATTATTATTTATTATATTATTATTATTATTATATTATTATTATTATTATTATTATTAATTATTATTATTATTATTATTATTATTATTATTATTATTATTATTGAACGGCTTTTTAGAAGGATGGCGTTTCTTAGGTGTGTGAGGGGGGCGGGGGGGGGGGGGGTGGAGGAATGGAGTAATACCAGATTTATGTGGAGGGAAATAAGCAGTCAATACTACCCAGTGATGATGTGACCGGTAGCAGGTAACATAATAATATGATTACTATTGATGTTATGCGTTGAGGTATAATGCTCACAGCATCTACCCGCCGGATATGACGGACCAACACACAAAACCACGTGTAACGTTTAGTCTGATTAGTATAACTTAGTGAGAACTAATCCTGAGCATGGCTGTTTAAAAACATTAACAAAGAGCCGAGTGATGCTGATTTCGTTCCTTCTATACAGTCTTTCGCGTTGTACCATCGAATGTCTCCTTATCGCATTACTATTTTTAAAAAAAAAATAATTAAAAAAAAAACAAGGTGCCCGCTCACACTACGGGGCTGCGCTACGTCTAACGCCTTGGTTATTCCAGTAAGTGTTCCCTTGCAACAGACCTTAAAGACAACATTTTCCCCATGTCCTATTTTAAGAATAGCAAGCAAATTTACCTTCCAATGACGCTATTAAAAAAAAAAAAAGTCCTTCAAAGCCAACGGGCCTAATGAGGCCGGAATTTATCCCGGTTTCTATAACGTGAAACGGACAATAGCAATTGCTTGCTACCCTCTGGATATGACACTAGTCTATCGCAAAGTACTTCCGCCAGATCTAACAGACCCAGTTACCCAATCACTGCTGGGTGAACAGGAGTGGGGTGGGAGGGTGGGAGGGGGGGGGGGGTCAGAATTAGAAAATAGTCTCGACTGCACCCGGGATCGATCTCGGTCCCTTTGCTTGTGAAGCCAGTGCGCTACGAGCTGAGCTTTCGGGACCTCCAACGACGCTATTAAAACGTGTTTTTAACGGTCCGGTGTCGCCATGTACATTGTTTTGTTATTGTTTTTAAGGATTTTACGGCGCTTGCAACACATTAAGGTCATATCAGCGCCAGTAAAAAGGAAGAAAATGGGATAGTAAAAAGTTCTAGAATTACAATTAAAGCACAAAAGAAAAGGTACGACATAGGGGAATTGGTTCAAATAGGGAACAGATGTAGATTCCAAGAGCACACCGTCAAAGTACTTAGTTTGAGATCACCTAAAAGTGTCATCCCGACACAAGCACAAATCCCCACTAAGAGGAATACACTCAAATGTTTACCAATCATATAATATAATATGCAAACTAAACATAATACAATGCATAACAGAGAGATAATTTACAAGGAAAAAAATATAATCTCCCAAAACTATAACTCTACATTCGACTGTTTCCCTCTCAGCCAAGGACTCCGACCCAAGTCAGGATAAAACCAAGCAATCTCATTCCAAGACAAAGACAGAAAACAATTGAAAAACAGATAAGAGGGGATAGAAGACACATGTACATAAATCATCATGTTATCTCCTGGTGGCCTTTTATAATATGTTTGCGTGTTTGTTGATTAAAAAAATAAATAGAATATTTATCTAGTTGCTCATTTAATTAAACATTTAATTGACACATTACTACTGTGATGGGTAATTGTGACCCATCGTCTCAAAAAGGTATTATGTCGGGATGAACACGATGCTATAAAGTCAAAATTAAATTTAAACCGGTCAAAAATTGGAATGATCGTTAATTGGCACAATAAAATATGGTATTGGTATTCATTCTCCTCAATAAAACATAAAAACTCAACGCAAGTCTGGTATTTCTGGCTAGAAATATAAATTTTCAGCACCTTAATCATCGGGACATAATACCGTTTTGAGGCGAGGGGTCACAATTCAAAGTGCCATCATTTCCACAGCGTTATCAACATTGCCTGTTATCCCGCATGACCCACCGCCTATTATTTCGAACTGGTAATAATGCGAAAATTTAAATATGATACAAATGCCAGTATCTATAATATTATATCAAAATGGTATTCTGTCGGGGCGACATTGATGCAGGTTAAAAACTGAATTTATAGACGAGATTTTGGGAAACGTTTATCATCATCATCATCAATTGCTTTTTTCACCCTGGGCCAGGGTATAGATAGAATGAAGTTGGCGTCGCTCAAGCCTTTGTTATTGTTTTTGCCATCCACTTTTATGAGTATTTCTAACTTAACTGTATTACCCAGACAATAGAAGTTCATGGTTACACAGAGTTTTGTGTGTCGGTCGGTTATACTTCCGGATGGCAATGTTGTGAGCTTCTTAGCCATGCGCATACTACCTATAGGCCACAGACAAACGGTTTCCATCTTTCTCTATTCTGAGCTAACTTTTTTTTTTTTTTTATCTCGTTCCATGTCTTATCACTTCTCTGTAGATCAACTTCTTTAATTCTTCTCCATGTACCCCTTGATCTTTCTTCTGCCCTGAGGGTTCCAGTCCAATACTTTCTTTGTTATAGTGGAGTCATTCTTTCTAAGGGTGTGTCCAATCCAACCACCATCGTCTTCTTCCTACTTACCTTTCCCACTGGTTTCTGTTGTGTTCTTTTCCATACTTCTTCATTTTTAATTCTATCCATCCATTTTATTCTGAGTATAAGGAGAGACAAATAAAGAGAGTGACACATGTGTTTTAAAAATAAAAATCTCTCTAAATATATAAATATATTCACTAAATATTTGATTGAAATTTTAAAATGTACTTTATTTATGTGACTTATGTTGTTGATGTTTTTACGCCTTCTTTATGATCTTATTGTTTTGATTTTAGTCGATTTTGTCCTGCAATGTTATTGTTATTCTTGGTAAACAATGTTTCGTTGTTTTTTTAAAAAGCGGCTTGAGATATGAATGAAAGGCGCTATAGAAATATGATTACCTATATTATTGTTATTAATATTGAATTATTATAAAAGGAAACACTTAAAAGTTAACATATAAATGTTAACATATCAATAATTGTATTTTCCCCTTTTATACGAGTCCCATCCCCCACCTCTTTTAAAAATATTTTTATCTCCATTTTATACGTTCATTTTGGCTCCTCTAGTTTAAAGTTTAATCCTGTCCTTACCAACTATAGGAAAATCGCCACATTCGTTACGAGACAACCAATAATTTTCTAATTCTGATTTCGTTTTGTTATAGTTATAGCTATAAAAACTCGACACTGTGTTGCAGAGCTAATTTTTTTCTGAACAAAATATAGAATATACTCGTTGCTAACCTTTTTGATAAAATCTATTTTTGTATTGGACGACTATGAAGTTCAGTGTAAAATTCTAAAAATAGCTGGTAAGGAGAGAGTTAAGAGTATTATGGAGTAGGATAAATTAAATACAGTTTTATTAAGTGGATTAACCCAAAAGTCCAGTTGTGTCCAACCATCCCATAATGACTGGTATTTAGGGATAGCGTGGCTCAGTGGCACGGTCTTTGCTTCGTACCTGAAAGGTAACGAGTTCAATCACCCGCCGCGCTGTGTGGACTTGAGCAAGTCACCTCGCTCTAGCTCACTTTGCGGCGCTGCACTGCGGCTGACGCCTTGGTTGTTCCGGTCTTCCCTCGGAATATACCTTAAAGAAAAAAATTTTCCATGGGGATGAATAAAGAGAATTTTATTTATTTTTAAAAATTTTATTGATGATGGATGAAAACGGGATTTATAGATAGTGTGCGTTTGGCTAAGAAGCTCACAACATTGCCCGGAAATATGACGGACCAACGCACAAAACTATGTGTAACCTTAAACGTTTATAGTCTGGTTAATACCGTTTAGTGGGAATTACTCATAAACGTGGATGGCAAAAAAAAAAAAAAAGAAAGACCAGAGTGACGTCATCTGCGTTCTATCTATAGACGAGACTTGGGTAAAGGTTATAAAATGTGGTATTGAGTATATTACGTAGTCGTAAAGTGGGTAAAGCCAAAAGTTCATATTCTTTTGGTTCACTTTAAACCACTAGTCATTTGCGAAGAAAAAAAAAAGATATGGTCTCATCTATTTTAATCATTATACAACTTCACTGTGAAAATAACATAGATCGAGACGAATCTTTTGAGCCATCAACGATCAAAATTGGTCCGATAATAAAGTATGTAGGCGCGTGCAAATAAATATGACAACAAGGCGGCCAGATGGCAGCAGCCGCAGCCTCTTATGGTTCTCACACTACTATGTTATGACGATCGACCCAATGAGCAAAGTCCGGTCCGCATTCGTGCACCGTCGCTAACCCGCCCGGTAGCATCGTCACAACACACCGTTCAACTAGATGCTCTGCCGTTTCAGGTTCTTGCCCACATCGGGTACATGTAGGACAGGTGGAAGGTTCCCACTGATGAAGCGCACTTGCCGTGAGGCAGCTCCTCGACCGAGGCCGATTCGCAGCCACCCAGTGTCTCCTCTTACTGGTATCAAAGCCTGACAACTTCTCACCAAGCTTAGAGGAGTGTATGTCCCCGCCCCCACGAGGGATTGGATTCGTCCAAACCGACTTCCATCTCGTATGTGCATCTCTGTCCGTAGTCAGGGAAGATGCGTACAAGGGTTGCCGGGACTTATTTCGGCTCGAAACGGGGTCGCCGTGCATAATGCGCTTCAGAGGGGTATCCCCATTCCCTCCCTCTCGGATCTTATTTAGCCAGTTTACCGTAATCGTTTCCCTCCGGACATCGGGGGGCTGGATCGCTGCCATTATCGGGCCCCATTCTCTAGGCGTTGTTGCCAGCGTTCCTGACACTATGTGCATCGACTTGCGAAGTTTTACATCAACCGTCTCAACGTTTCTTCTTCTGCCCCACACTGGAGCACAATACTCCGCGGTGGAATAGCATAGTGCCAGGGCGGACGTTCTCAGGTGTGCTTGGTTAGCACCCCAAGTCGATCCCGCCAGCTTTCTGTTGCGTTTCTCTATCTTCCGGGCAACTCCTTCGAGATGCATCCGATAGGTAAGACTGCGGTCCAGCGTCACGCCTAAGTATTTTGGATGCGGCTCATATGGGAGTGGCTGGTCCCCGACGGGGACGTTCAGTTTACGGGTGTGCCATGCACTACATAGATGGAATGCAGTGGCCACGGTTTTTGAAGGGTTCATCTTCAGGTACCACTTGTCGAAGTAGGATTTGAGTCTCGTGACAGATGGCTATTCTTAACATCAAAGGAAGGATCAGTATGCCCTAACAGATTTTATTGATAATCAATTAAATTTATAATATGTGTTATTGAGTAGATGAATACAAGTTTCATTAAGGTCATAAAGTTTGGAGGTCCAGGGAAAATGAATCTGGCAACAGCGTGGCCAGATGACGATTCCCAAATCCAAGCTCCGATTAAGGATCGAGCACTATACCGTGGATAAAAAAAAATCTAGATGACCAATTGAGTCAATGGTGAATAGAATTATCCATAATTTATATATATATATATATATATATATATATATATATATATATATATATATATATATATAATAAATAAATATATATATATATATATATATATATATATATATATATATATATATATATATATTATTATTATTATTATTATTTAAAATATTTACCACAACAGTGTGGTAAATATTTTAAATCATAATAATTCGCTCCTTTACTGCATGTCGAGCACTTTTCGTACCATATTTGTATCAAACACGATTCAATATATATATATATATATATATATATATATATATATATATATATATATATATATAAAGAATAGATTGTCCTCCCCGACATACCACCATTTGGAGGCTTCATGTTACATTTACCCGTATACAACGGTATTGTATTGCCGTATGTAAGGAATGAGCAATGCAGAGTATTAAAAATTCCCTTATAGATAGGATTATTAATCATGATAACGGTATAAATCTCCCTATCATTATGATTTAACGACCTACAACATTAAAAACAATACCAGGAAGACTTTAATATGGGAAGAGGGAAATAACGTTTATGAAAATTAATGATAATTTTCTACCATACTCTAAACAAAAAAAAAAAAAAAAACCCAAAAAACTCCCACAAATTTTCTATTTTGGTCAGAAAACTCTCCCTTCAACTATCGATCGTTTAAATTTACCATAAACTTGTCAAAAATTCTCAAACCTGGGATTTCACAGTCCTAAGTTTGGGAGTTTTTGAGAGGATGAGGTCATTTTATTTGATCGATAATTAGAGGACGATTTTTTTCTGGGCTTAATTTTTTTAACGTCTTTCCTGTTGCTTCTGCTGCTAGTACTGCCACTAATGATTATACTTATACCGACATTTATTTCCAATTCCATTGTATTTATTTTCCAACAATAGTCTACACGTTTTTATATTTCACTTTCTAAACTGCATTACACAGTTCCTCTCCGCCTCCTCTCTTATCACATAACTAATTGCGCACCTTTTAGAAATTTCTAGTATTCTATTTTAATTCGTGCTTCCTTACAAAGGAGCATACTAATTTCCTGCCAACCAATGTTTTGTTTATTCATCTTAACAACGCCACTGCCACATTATCTCATTCATCTGTAGTGTTTCATTCGTCCTGTTTGTTGATAAAGGGGAAACCCGAAACGTTTTCGTAATTAAATTGAAGTTTACATTCAATTTCATATTGTTATTTATTTTTTTAGAGTACTTCCGAATAATGATGATATTGAAGATATCAATGTTGAAAGTCTGGTAACAAAATGCAAAATGCCGGCTTAATGTAGTGATCTATTTCAAATCCTTCTCAACTTTCCCAGGATTGTAAATAACTCAATATATATTTCTCACAGCGTCGATCATATGCTTGTTGTTATTGCCCTTTGCATAATTAAAATGCCATCTGCTATTATATAACTACGAGATTTCGCTGCATTGATTAACGTCCAGTCGATAGGCGGGAGAGCCATGTGGAGTTGACCGCCCGTGGTCAACAGGCATAATAAAAGACAATTAGGATTACACAAGATTACCGGACGCTAACCACGATGACGTACGCAGAATATGATTGGTCTCGAAAAAACATCAGTAAAATCCTGGCACTGCCGAATCCTGGAACATCATTGGTTCATGTGATTCACTAACTCCCGTGATAAGTCTATAATATAAACAAAGACCGGGCTATGTCAGGCCTCTCTCTCTCTCTCTCTCTCTCTCTCTCTCTCTCTCTCTCTCTCTCTCCCATTTCATCATTCCTATCACTCACATCCTCTAGTGGGAACTCGAAATTATTCTTAGCGAGAATTATTGTGTGAACAGGGGTATGGAAAAAATATATCCACCTTATAGTGGTGGACTTACATTGTGTTATTATTACTTAATGCCATTTAAAACTAGTATGTGTAGTGAGTGATAATCAATATTGCGTTTGCCTAAAATAACAGAAATTGATAACTCATGTTATTAGCAGTAATTGATAATTTATGTTATTATAACAAAATATTTCATCCACTCTCTTGATCTATATATTTATATATGTATATATTATTGTATGTGTGCCTTCCAAATGAATGAAATACATTACACGAATTACATTTACAACTGTGCTATCGCTAATATGCGACAGTTCTATTCAGTGTTTATATGTATTGATTATTATGCTCTCATTATTACTTATCTTTCCCCATCCCACTAACTTTCATGTATCCCGTTAATCAAATTACTGACTAGCAAAATTTAGATCAGTGGTGATGTCAAGGGTATTAATTGAAATCCCTCACGACATCACTACTCATAGGAAATATAAAAATGTTGCAACTAGTCAAAGATTTGTTTCTGTATATTCACAGATCGGAGTACCGACCAAACATTCATCTGGGGACCGAGTAAATACCTATTTGGTTGCAAGTTGATCAAGAGTTGAATCTAACAAGCAATCCACTGAGACAACTGGAATGGAAAAGGCTCCTCCACGAACTAACCAGAAGAAACCTTAACGCCGCCACTAGTCACGCCCAACCAGATAAGCATCCTCCCCCCCCCCTTACACAAAATGAATAGTTTACGATACGGGATGAAATTAACTATCTACCCACAGCCTAACTTTAATTAATCAAAAAAGCACCATTATTCTTTTGGCTAATTATTTAATAACTTGCCATTGTGTGAGGTTATTCTGTTGATTTATATTAAAGTATTTCTGCTTTAACGGGGACTAATTATACCTACATCCTGAACCTACCTATCCCTATATAACTTGCCACTAATCTACCACAACTTCTACTACTTATTTCTTTAATCTTAAAACCATTTTTCTTACTTTCTGCCGAGTTGTCAGGAACTTTAAACCCGACTATAAAAGGGTAGATGTGACTCCAGATAACTTTTGATCTATGGGGTAACTATCTGATTCCTATTTGTCTACTCCTACATGCCACTCTCCTACATAGACGGGACACTTAACATCGATACCCCCTGACTAAAATTGGTATCAAAAGTCGTATCTTCTTCATCTTCTTCTTCTTCGTTCCCGTCACGTCACATGGTCAGTCCGGTCTGGTGAATGAAGCCCACAGTGGTCCTGAGGTCGTCCTCACTGCCGTACAGCTTCTTTGAGTATGGGGTTGGGTCAGGCCAGAAGTTCAACTGGTTGTACCTTGGACATTCCATTAGGACATGATGTCCATTTTCATTTCCAAGTCCGCAGTCACATTGTCCAGAGGCACCTGCTCTGGACATCCTCCACATATGTTCCTTTAACTGGTTGTGTCCAGTTCTCAGTCTGAAGATAAAAGTCGTATCAATTTAGTATTAATCTATAGACATGCTAAATTTCTAACGGTTTAGACTGAGTACACATATTTACAGGTAAGTAGTCAAAGACAACTATGGACTTGAATGAACATTGTTGTAATGGATAATATTTTGCGTTTGTTTGGGAGTATGTCCTATAACAATTTGGTTATCAGACCTACAAAAAAGTACACGTTGATTTGGGATCACAAACGAGATAATATTTGATACAAATAAATTTGTGAAAATGGGCAGACTCCACACGCTTTTTGGATCTGAAGGACGATTGTTTTTCTTGTTGTTTTTTTTTTTTCAATAGATCTTTTGTTTGTTTGTTTGTTTTTGCCTCTAAACTTTTTTTTTAATGTCGGGATGAATTTGATAAGATGCCGAAATGTAATTTTAAACAGATAGTTGCCGTTATCGGAAGCGATGAGCGAGAACCGCGGAGGGCCTCCGGAATGCTGTCATTCGGGAGACCCCCCCCCCCCCTCATGCCCCAATATAGTACTAGCGCACGCGCAGACAAGCTTCGTTTCAGTTCCCAGGCGAATATGACTTGGATTTAACTTCCATCAACTTCCGTCACCCACATGTAGGTCACACTGTTGTAAAGCTGTAAAAGAATATATATGTCTCAGTTCGCCATTGCATAACGAATAGTAATTACGGGTAATAAACAAAATTTAATATAACAGCTTAAAAAACCCATCTTCTGCCAACAAAACAAAAACAAAACAAACAAAAAACAACAACAAAACAATAAAGACAAATATGACTTCGGTAAGAGTTTTTTTATTTGTATTATTATTATTTATTTATTTATTTATTTTTTTTTGGGGGGGGGGGGGGGGGGTATGTGGGTGATTTATATACTATTCAATTCTCATATAATGTTTTTTTTTTTTTTTGTTTTTTTTTTTCTCTATGGGTGATTTATATACTATTCAATTCTCGTATATGTTTTTTTTTTGTTTTGTTTTTTCTTTTTTCAAAAATTTTAAAACAAGAAATCTCATTTTCCCGAAAAAAATAGTGACCATTTCCTTCTTTGCCTCCTTGATGCGAAAGGCCGAGGTAATCCAACCGGCGTGTTTCTCAGTTCTCACTCTCACATCCATATAGTCCAAGTCCAATAAACAATATGATACAGTGAATGACATAATCAGTCAGATGGTGAAATGGTTTGAACTGAGATATTGCCAAGTTTATTTAAAAGATCAATTATTATCAAAAAATGAGTTCTTGTCATAAATGATTAAATCAACCCTTTTTTACATCTTCGGGAAATATCAAAGCTTAATTTTACTTCTAAATATTTTAAAATAAAATTTTAGAAAAGTTGATAGATACCTATCCCATACATCTGACCATAACTTCATGAAAAATCACCCGATTAACTTCAAATAGATCCCCTTGGATGAATAAAGGGACTTTTATTTATTATTTATTTAATGTGGGAGATCTAACATAACACCATCTAAAAAAAAAATAAAAAATAAAAATAAAATTCCCTTTATTCATCCCAACGGGAAATTTGTCTCTAGCGTCTATTCAAAGGAAGATTGGAATAACCCAGGCGTCAGCCGCAGAGCAGCACCGCAAATTATCTCGAAATTTGAGCAACATCTAACGCCTACCTCAAAGAATCGGAAGGTGCATAGTTGGGTCCTTGGAAAAGGCTCTTTACTCACATTCTCTCACCGTACTCAGGTGTAAAATGAGTACCTGGCAGTTAACAGCGCTATCGCTGTCCGAAAAAAATGATATATCGACTAAAAGGCGTCACGTCCCGTCCTTCACGTTATGTGTTGCTGTTGGCCAGAGACCCCTTGTAAAGCGCTTTGAGCACGTTTAGTGGATATTGCTCATGCGCTATATATATAAAAGCTCATTAAAAAATATCTTATGATTACGCGGCGTAAAAAAGCGAGGATGGATGGTCTTTTATTGACGACCAGCATTCATTTAGACTGGAAAATAAGATGCCATTACTCTGAAACCAGAAGATCAATTGTGCAATGTATGTATCCAGTCCTCTGAAAGACTGGTTTTACGCTTCCAAGGAGATTGGAACCAGTAATTCGACATCGCACTATTGTTCTCTATTGGAATGATCAGAAGAAAAAAAAGAAGTCTGAATATTATTCTTTAATTTTTATTCTTTATTCTTTATTCTATAACGCATTGAAATCACCAACAAGTTTCATATCTTTGGCTATAAAATCAATTGCGACCCCTAGACCATCCCGAAATATGTGCGGCTTTGTGGTCTAGTGGTATGACGCTCGCTTTCGGATCGGAAGGTCCTGGGTTCGAGCCCCGTTCGGCGCATAGTTGAGTCCTTGGAAAAGGCTCACATTCCCTCACCGTACTCAGGTGTAAAATGAGTACATAGCCGTGAACAGCGGTGTCTCTGTCGGAAAAAATTGTAACATCGCCTCAAAGGCGTTATGTTTCGTTCTACATGTTACGTGTTGCTGTTGGTCAGGGACCCCTTGCAAAGCGCTTTGAGCACGTTTAGTGGATATTGCGCTATAAAACAGCTCAATTTAAATTTTATTAATACTGATTTGAGTCGGTGGACTACATATTCTTTAGGTTGCAGATTTTATAAACATTAACATTAACTTGTTACTCATCGCATCAAAACAATATTGTGCGGACGGTTTTAGATCGAAAAAACGAAATGTCTAGCCATGAATATATTATGGACGTGATAACATTTCTGTTCACATATAGAAGAAAGCATATACAATTGTAGGCGGCTAAAAAGTAAAATATAACATTTTAAAAATATTTTAACTTTTTTGTCATTTAATTCATTCCGACATAATATTACCGTTTTGAAGGCGATGTGTCACAAATTTAAAATTCACAACTTTCTGCTACTTGTTTCTATTTTTTTAGACTTCAGGCTCCTAGATATGAAAATAACTAGACACAAACAAGCCGCCGCCATGTTCCACGTTCCCATCACTGTGTATCCAAATGAATATCCTTGTTGTTGAAGCATGGCCGATCCAATTAGAGGGCCTACGATTGCCCCAAAGAAATAGGATGTATTGGTCATACACGATACAGCTGCGTACGTATCCATGTTATTCTCCCATCCGGATTCCAGAAGTCTCAAAAGCAAACACTTGCACACCTGAATAGTTCCCATGGCAAAACTGACTCCGATGAGAATCAAACCAGGGACCACTGCCCAAATTGTAAGATGTAGAAAAGGAAATATAAATCCAGGACCAACCAGATAGAACCCGATCCCAAAGAGGAATTGTCCGAACACCAAAAGATATGCTTGGATTCCTTTCACGTCAGTGAGATAACCACAGATCGGGGAAGTAATGACGAAAATGCAGGAAACAATAGAGAAACATAAACCAATCATTCCCGTTGATAATCCTAAAGGGGACAGATGATTGGCTAACGCTGCTTCTAAGAAACTGATACCACTTGACATTGTGGATAAACTCGCGATGGCTGCCAGGACCAATCCATTACAGGGAATGTAATGGTTCGTCTTTTTCCCCTCCTTTTCCTTCACCGTAAAATCCGGTATCGCCTTGAGTAACACCAACCCGATTAGAATAACGGCTATTCCTGTAGAGTAAAATGGAGTACCAAATCCAGCAAGTTCGTTTAAAAATCCTCCAATACCCGGGCCCAGCATGATCCCCAATTCACCAGAGGTTTGTAAAAAAGATAAGGTGAAAGACGCGTGCTCTAAAAATTCACTTAACAATATTGTGAAGACTGCATTACAATAAGCAGAAAAGGCAAGACCCTCTACCAGACGACAAACCAAACTGGCTACGATGAAAGGTACTCCATGTCCAAATTTGTCTAAAGTTCCACACAGACAATTACACGCGCCTGCAATGATTAACCCAGTTATAACGAGACATTTCGGACCAATCCTTGTCATATACAAACCGAAAAATGGAGAGGTGATAAAAATAATTACTGGAAAAATACTAACTGTCACTCCGATTAGAAGTAAGGACATTCCTTTCTCCTGGGCAACCTGTGGGTAAAATGGCGCCAGCAGAGATGTCGAAAGGCCGGACATAAAGTTACTCAAGATACAACAGAGTAAAAGATATTTCTTTCGATGATTCAATTCTCCAAATTTGAACCTTTTTTTCGAACTTTTCCCTTCTTCTGGAGAAAATTTGTCTTGGTCCAAGTTAGAATCGCTTTTTAATATACGCCCAGTGTCTTCAAAATTCTCATTTATAGGAACGATATCCCTGGCATCTGTTTCAAGATTTCCTGGCTTGTCTCTTTTTGGAAAATGTTCACTTGTGTCGAAAATATCCCCGCTAGCACTTATATTTTGATGACCAGCTTGCTCCTCGCTAACCTTACTTGTTCTTTTAACTTCAAGAAGAGAGGTTGTCTCGGTCTTTAAGAATGTTGGCGCCATCTTCTTTACAAAGAGAAGGAATCCGAATAAAAAAAAATAACAACAAAAACAGCAATCGTAATATCCAATAATTGAAAGGGAAAAATGTTTTATTTCAAACTTTTAAAATATGACGAAATAAATCACATTAATTTGAGTATCATTGCTTCATTTAAAAGCTTAATTAAACATTATTATTTAATTTAATTTAACATTCAATAGCCTTAACTTTATTATTATGCGAGTTGCATAATCCCTTTTCAAGGGCAAAAACCTAAGATCAAACCAGAAACTGAAAATGAAACACAAGTATCAGTGGCCGTCAGATGTGGAAACTTAAAACTCATACGAAAAACACTAAGCTGGTATTAACTGCTAGGTCTCGACACAGATCTGTATCACATATTGTTTTAACTTAAATATACTCTTCATGATAATAATAATATATATAACTTTAATATGACTGAATTTAAATAAAAAAGGGCCAATGCCAGGTCTTTTGTTTTCTACAACAAGGTATTGTTATGTAAATTGTGCAGATTTTTATTATGTAAGTTGAAACGAGGCTATAATTGTACTTTGACAGATGAAAAAATGACATGAAAAAGAACTTTATGATTTTATGATACACATTTTTCTAACGGAGTGGCTATTCGTCAGTACTGACCCCCAGGCACTGGCACCTGCGGGTCAGTACTGACGAACAGGCACCGGCGTCTGGGGGTCAGTACTGACTAATACTATTACTATTACTAGTACTGATGCCAATTGGTCAGTTCTGACCTGGCCACGGGCGTTGACGGTACCAAAATTATGGAAAAATGCCATTTTTTAAAATAACTTGCTCTACGACAAATAAATCAGCATTTCCTGTCCCATACTAGTCGCAGGGAAGCCCTTGTTTTCACTAAATCTTTTTGTCGGTTTACGTGAGATTTGTTTAATAAATATATCAATTAATTAAACAAGTGAACTTGTCCAATCCTGAGAAAAAGACCAAATTTGGTGTTGAAACGCCAAACTGGAAGCCCTATATTTCGGTTCATCCAACGCGCATGCTCACTGCACTGATGCGTGGCGCTAGAACTGAAAGTGAAAGCTCTTTCATTGTCTCGTCTTTCTTCATTCCTGTCATTTGAAATTCGGCTTGCTCGCATCTTACTGAGACAGGAAAAGTAGAAAACGGTAAGGGCTGCCTGAAGCCGGTGATCGTAAAATACTAACGAAAGAGTGAAAATGAAAGGCTTCGTATGGGAACAAAACAGACAATGGACGTTTCGGGTACAAACCCTTCATTAACACAACAATACACAAATAAACGTGGAAAACAAATAAAATATAATGAAAAATAACGTTGTCGTCTGTACTCAATGGTGGTTGAGGTTGCAGTATGAATGAAATGTCAGCGTGGGTAGAGGATAGGGTGCCCCAGGGGGGGGGGGGGGGTGATCTGATTGATAAGAAAAGGTCAGCGTCAGGGAACAGAACCTTCCAGAAAATAATGGAAGATAAAAGACATATAAGTAGTAGTAGTAGTAGTAGTAGTAGTAGTAGTAGTAGTAGTAGTAGTAGTAGTAGTAGCAGTAGTAGTAGTAGCAGTAGTGGTAGTAGTAGTAATAGAATGGACAAAGTATTATAAACGAATCGTAACAGGAAATATTATAACACATTTTCCTATATTTTTCTTTAAATAAAGCTATAACGAAAATATACGGGGGAAAGAAACAATAAAAACAAAATAACCCAAAGAAATAGAATGGACAACATAAAATAAAATAGAATCTTACGGTGGCTTGAAATAACGAGTCATATCGTTGCCCCAACGGCATCTAACGCGTTAGAAATCAAACTTATCTAGGTGACCAAGTGTTACTCTGTGCCATCGGATAAGTTGGCCTGGAGAGCCTGGAATTTTAATTGTTTTTTTTTTTAAATGGTATACTTTTGGAAGTGACGAATAAGTGCGAAGAGGTCTTTGCACTGACGAACAGGTCCGATGTTCGTCAGTGCTGATCAATGGCGGGCGGTGGCACAGACCGAAGAGAGGTTGTCTGTGGGCGGTGGCACCTGTTGTTCAATACTGACCAATAGACACCAGGTTATTGGTCAGTACTGACCTCCAGGCACTGGCGTCTGTTCGTCAGTACTGACCCGCATGTGCTAGCGCCTGGGAGTCAGTACTGACCAATAGCCCTAGCCTTTTTCTGACGCCGAGTATTACAGTAGAACACTGTTGTATACGGCTATGTGGTCTAGGACTTTCGCTGTCGGATTGGAAGGTCCTGCGCTCGAGTCTCTCTCGGCGCATAGTTGAGTCCTTGGAAAAGACTCTTTACTCAGATTATTTCACCGTACTCAGGTGTAAAATAAAATTTATATTATATTTTTTTTTCATTGCAGTTGAAAATTTATTTCACATTATTATTATAAACATTAACAAAAATGTATACATAATAGCCAAACTGATAAAAGAATGTCAAATGATAAGACTGAAAAATACGTTTAAAATATAATATAAAAATAATGAGAGAAAAACATTTCAAAAAGGCATGCATTAACAATTTTGCGGACAATATTTTTTAAAAAAGTCGTACATAATATTGTAATGCATGCAATATCTCAAAATCTTCTCAAAGTGGAGATAAAACCAGCTGATTCTCACCCCATGAACTTCCGGTTAGACCTCATTTGTTTTCTATCAGCATTCTTATAATAATATTATTGGAGGAACAAACTTGACGTCATTTAGCTCTTTGTCGCTGTTTTTAGCTAACACTTTTTATGAGTAGATTTCATTAAATTCTATCAGTCGGACATGAAACGCTCAAGGTTACATATAGTTTTGTGTGTTGGTACGTTCTATCCGGCAGGTGGATGCTGTGAGTTGTTTTATTTTATAAACGCATAGCATCAATAACCAACATTTTATTCACACCTCAATAAGAAAGAAGTAATGTTCGTGGAATGTCTTCCCCACAACGACATACAATCGTGGCATGAGATTTTCACGTATCTGCTGAGGAGTATGAATCACGCACAAAATATGATATATGAGGCATTCGTTATCATTTAACAACTAATGTGAGATATCCCGAGATAGCGTGAGATAACGTGAGAACTACTGAAATATCGTGAGATAATGTGATAGGTTTCAATGGGTTTCGGTTTAAAGAAATCGCCATTCTGTAGTTCTAACGCTATCTCAGAATATCTCATGTTATTCCAACACAATTGGTCGAATTGTGAATTCATATGAGTGATGAACTTCCCAGCTACCAATCACTTGGAATTTTTCAGCCTAACTGATCACACGCATTTTTGGTCTCTCTCGTATTGCAGACGAGATTTTTAGTGCTACCCAACGAGCGAGCATAGGGATTTTTATCTGATATAGTTTTATCATTATTGCGACGATGTTATGGTGTCTATTTAGATAGTTTAGTTATTTCGATGGATTATATGGCATTTGTTGTAGAAATTTGTTTATGTGTATTCTGTTAGTCGACCATAGAGCTGGTAAGTTACCCATTACTTTAACAGTTTGATAGTCGTTATACGTACGCGGCTTTCTGTTTTGCACTATGGTTGGAGGCCTGTTTACATAGGAGTCTGGTGTACGGCCCTATCTGGGGGTGGGGGGGGGGGGTAGCTAGGGAGAATTTAAGTACATAGTTTAATAGATACGTTTTTATGTATTTTAGGGCTCATGGATCGTTTAGTAGATATTTTTTGTTTGGAGATAAGGGAGTTTTGCACGCACGCAAACGACGGGAAGTTACGGTTGAGGCGTTGAAGCGGGATACCGCACGACTTCAATTAGACTGACAATAGGAGGTGGCGGCACGTTTATTGCACAATGGACCGCTAGGGATGAAGTTTCGGTGCGGCGAGGAAGCTAAGGGAAATGGGGGGGGGGGGGGGGGGGGTTCAATTGATGCAATATTAGGGGTGACTGGAAGACTATATTATCAGGGCTGCCAACCTCAGCATTTTGATAATAGTGTTTGAGTACTTATGTAGGAAGTAATTTGAAGATAGGGGGACACATAGGATAAATGAAACCCCTCTATTATATCGCGGATTGCTGGTGAGTTACAGGAATTGCTATTATTCTTTAATCTGTTCTGGGTGGTTAAATACTCCAGAAGCTTCAGGATAAATTTGTATAATTCATGGAACATAGAAACAATCACATGTTTTATTTATCATATAATCATTAATTGGTAGGCATATTGTAGGAGGCTTGGTTATTACTTGGAATATAGGAGGATCAGAATTAAATAATTCAATTATTCGGGGATTGGTTATTTGGGAAAACGGGACTAATTCCGTACACAGGGGATAATAGCATACTAATATGCTTGGATGGCAACCCTGGACTATTACAGGTTTATTTGTCACAGGATCGGTCCTGTTACAATTTTTTTTGACTATGTCACTGCAGGAACGGATTATGTCAGATGCGTGAGATGCTCACTGATTCTCTCGGTCGGTTGAATTCTTGGAAGTTTTTAGTTACGCACTGTGATAGGAATCTCTACTCAGTCAGAACGTGACGTTTGCAGGGTGTGGAGTCCATTGTCGCCCCTGTGATCTTGTAATATGACAGTATATTACATGGGTAGTGAGATTTAACGGGAATATAAGGTTATGTATTATCAAACTTTGGTTAGATTGGAACCTGGCAGGGGGCGGGGCTCCAGTTTTAGAGGGATCCAATGAAAGATTGGGATACATGTAGCTCATATGTTTGGTCATTCGATAGGATTTGTAACATGGCCCTAAAGCAGAAGAAGGGATGAATATTGATTAATATAATTAATATTCATGTTCATCAACTGTCCCTCGACCTATCAAGTAGCATTTACTCAGCGTCGGGTACACTGAGCATGCTCTGGTTTTAGCGTTACTTAATATTCCTCCAATGAAATAGGTCTCAAAGGACGCATTACTTTGGAGGCCGTGATAACGGGAAGCGTCTTAATAATTTTTGTACACCCAATCACGTGATTGTGATGACGGTTGGGTCTTGGTTTTATAAGGGTGTACTTGCTAGTGCATCCTTTACATTTACGTCGGACGGCGACATCCAGTGACACTGTTTTTTCACTTTGACTTTGACGATTTTTGAACTTCAACTATTTTTGTCAGCAAAAAACTTTGAAAGTTCTTCCCGGCAAAGAACATAGAGGTAAGTGAATGTAAAATATAAATACAGGAGGGGTTGATGTTTACATTCATCGGAAGTTGTTGGAAGTAATGTTTTAGATGATCAGACGGCCTTTACACTATGTAATTCAGATCGGAGGGATATACAAGACTTTTTCTTCGTTATGCCTAATATATGATATTATGGCAATATGGGATTTGGAACTGTATATATAAATATATATATATATATATATATATATATATATATATATATATATATATATATATATATCTTTGATAGTTCTTTAATATTCTTAGTATGCTTTTAGTATGGCATATTACAGTGATTATGTATGATATACTTTCTACCAGTCTGGAACATTATGGTAGTATTTTTACGTTACCAGGATATGAGTATGGATTTGTTTTCTTTCTGCCTACGTATGACTATGACATCATGACAATATAAAGTGATGGGAGAGGTAAGCACGGATTATAGTTTATAACGTGGGGGAGATAGGTCAACTTAAGGAGTAACTAGACTTCATTTATAGTATCAGAGTGATTTTCTGCTGGAGACTACTATGTCAAGTAGAGGACGCTGATCATTATGTTAGTATATCACACGGTGCCTAATAAATGGCACTTACACATTAGTGAGATTGTACATGGGTACACACATGTGGTTTGTGATCAATTATCATTATAGGATTGGGGGCATTTTTATCAGTATAGCTCATTATACCTAATGTATAGGCGACACTTATAGATAACTGGTTATTATATATATATGGGAATACATGGGACTTGGATTCAACATTCATTAATTAGATGCTGTAAGGATGTCACACATAATTTTTAATTTTTGTTTTGTTAGTAGACCTGGGCTGCTTTCACTCGTGATAATGAGTTTGGAGCAGTCATAGGTGCCACATGCCGGATTATGGAACCCTCTTGTGAGGTTCCGGACATAGCTTATATGTCCAGGATTGATTATCCTTTTTTGACTGTCATTACGACTCTAATGACCTACGGGACTCTGGGTGCTTAATCCTTTGTCCTGGCTCGGGGGGTAGTGTGCACTATAAGTCACCTGCCACCGGCGCGGTTTTCTGCCGTTGTATATTAGACAACCCAGACATTAGATGTCTGAGGCTCTGTCTAGGCCTCATCAGCCAGATTGTTTGTATCAAGCAATCTTTATATGACCCACATAACTTCCAGACTCTGGCTGCTTAAGCCTTTGGCACTGGACCAGAGATAGTATAGACTAAGCAAGTCATCTATCAATGGTACGGTTTTCTGCCGTTTTTAGCTTTTTTGGCATTTCGATTGGTAGGACATTTGAGACGGCTTTGTGTTTCAAATGTGTGGGTTATATAATGGTTAAAGTTTCTTTTTGTTTTATTATGTAGATCTATGCTACTACACTTGTTCTATTACGAGTGGAGAGCATGGGTATAATTTATTAATGCCATGGAACCCTCTTGTGAGGTTCCGGACATAGCTTATATGTCCAGGATTGATTATCCTTTTTTGACTGTCATTACGACTCTAATGACCTACGGGACTCTGGGTGCTTAATCCTTTGTCCTGGCTCGGGGGGTAGTGTGCACTATAAGTCACCTATCACCGGCGCGGTTTTCTGCCGTTGTATATTAGACAACCCAGACATTAGATGTCTGAGGCTCTGTCTAGGCCTCATCAGCCAGATTGTTTGTGTCAAACAATCTTTATGTATGACCCACATCATTTCCAGACTCTGGCTGCCTAAGCCTTTGGCCCTGGACCAGAGATAGTATAGGCTAAGCAAGTCATCTATCAATGGTACGGTTTTCTGCCGTTTTCTAGCTTTTTTGGCATTAATAAACATATGAGGCGGTTTTGTCTCATATGTTGGGGTCATACAGCAGTTTTGTTTCCTTTGTCTTAGGTAAATTATGCAGCTATTCTCGTGCTGTTGGAGATCGAACAGAGCAGGGATATAGTTTGGGTCAGGGATACCTATTATGAGGTTCCGGACATAGCTTAGAAGTCTAGAAGGGACTATATTTGAGTTATTGTTATCACGACTCTCAGGATCTACGGGACTTAGGTGTGCTACCTATTGTCCTTACCCGGAGGAATAGGGCACTTAGTCATCGGTCGCCAGCATAGTTTGCTGACATTACTTTTTTGACGACATTGACCTGAGGTGTCAGCTGCTGACATCTATCGCTAGCGGGGTTTGGATGCTTTTTATGCTTGGTGAGGTGACTGTTTCGGCAGATCGGCCAATTTGAGTCGTCAAATATTATTAGATTAGTCCTATGTGAAGTTGTAGTCCTTCAACTAGGATACCACTATTTTCTGATATCTTGGGCGAACAATTACTATTTTGACGATGATGACCATGTCTACAAATTATATCTTCATGCTTACGATTTGCTGGAATGTTTTATAAGTAATATTATGATAAAATTCTTTATAGGAGTAAATGTTTTTGGTAAGTAGTAATAGTAGTGGGTATTGTTGGATAATTATTTATGATACAGGGAATGTGGAGTCTGGATAGGGACACTTATGAGGTCGCCACTCGTGTTTTTGGCGTTTGGGACAATCATTGGTATATATAGTCAGTGCTAAGGAACCCTCTTGTGAGGTTCCGGACATAGCTTATATGTCCAGGATTGATTATCCTTTTTTGACTGTCATTACGACTCTAATGACCTACGGGACTCTGGGTGCTTAATCCTTTGTCCTGTCTCGGGGGTAGTGTGCACTATAAGTCACCTATCACCGGCGCGGTTTTCTGCCGTTGTATATTAGACAACCCAGACATTAGATGCCTGAGGCTCTGTCTAGGCCTCATCAGCCAGATTGTTTGTATCAAGCAATCTCTATGTATGACCCACTTACTCTCCAGACTCTGGCTGCTTAAGCCTTTGGCACTGGACCGGAGATAGTATAGACTAAGCAAGTCATCTATCAATGGTACGGTTTTCTGCCGTTTTCTAGCTATTTGGCATGTCAGTAGGTAAGACATCTGAGACTTTTGTATCTCATTTGCTTGGGTCATTCATACAATAAGTTATATATATATATATATATATATATATATATATATATATATATATAATATATATATATATGTGTGTGTGTGTGTTTTCCTTTTTATCTTTCGATTTATTAGGTAGATCCATGCTGCTACACTCGTGCTATGGCGTTTGGAGCAAGCATGGGTATAATTTGTCAATGCCAGGGAACCCTCTTGTGAGGTTCCAGACATAGCTTATATGTCCAGGATTGATCATCCTTTGTTTTTAGTCATTACGATTCTAATGACCTACGGGACTCTAGGTGCTTAATCTTTGGTCCTGGTCCGGGGGTAGTGTGCTCTAAGTCACCTATCACCGGCACGGTTTTTCTGCCGTTTACACTTTAGACAACTCTGACCTTAGACGTCAGGTGTCCTGTCTAGGCCTCATCAGCCCGATTGCTTGTATCAAGCAATCGATTGTCATCGGAATCTATTCGGTCGGGGCTTTGACTGTTAGTCAGCCTCTGTTCCGGAACAGGGATAGTATGTCTTTAGTCATCTATCTCTGCTGTTTTGCCTGACTTTTAGATTGTGTTAGTGTTAATTGCACTGGTCCAGAGATGGTGCGAAATTAGTCATCTATCTCTGCTATAATTACTGACATTTCATGCTGAGTGTCAGCCTTAGATAAGCCTGACCTGACCTAAGAGGTATAGGTGTTCTGCCTAGCCTTCATCAGCCTGATTGCTTGTATCACGCAATCTAGGTTCATTTGAGGTTTATTCAGTCGGGCTTTGACTGTTAGTCAGCCTCTGTTCCGGACCAGGGATAGTATGCAGGTAGACATTTATCTCTGCTTTCTGGATCTGAATTTTTCATTGGATTAAGCCTCTGTAATCTGGAGTATATAGAGCATTGAATATGTCTGGCTGTGGCTGATGCACTTATGCTTCAAATGCTGAAGTGTTATCAAGGCAGATAATATACAAGGTCCAACAAGAAATTTTATTTATTCATAATTATTCTTTGGTTTTAATGTCCACAGAAGTTACATTGGGGAAGTGACATTATGACTAATCAAGATATTAAAGAAATAAAAGAACAATTGAAGATGTTCACGGACTCATTCCGACTATTTTAGAGATGAGGGAAGCGTTTGAAGCGTATAAGGAACAGGACCAGTTGGACCCAATCGACGACATCTCACAACCACCTAGTTCATTAAGGCCACCAGATACAAACAATTCGCCAAATGTGTCAAACAACAGATTATCACAACAGGTGCAACTATCCACCATGGAGGTAGATCACAACTACCAAATTCCCTTAGAGAATGATACTCACTCCTAAAAATAATAATAATTCAGAACTAGCTAAATCTAATAATGGCTCTAATGCCCCACGTAACCTCTCGTCAGACTCTTCGTCTTGTGCAGATCTGCATACGCACAGTACCCCAACATTACTTATGGATTCGACAAAGGTGGCTGGGCCATCCAGTGCAGACCGAAACACGGGCAGCCAGAATCAGTCTCCAACAACGAAAACTCAAACAGTCAGCATGTCGGATATGCTCAAAAACCTCTCCGGGATTGCTAGTTCCAACGATTTAGAAATCTCAGAGGGAATATCAGCCTCATTATCGTCAGTATTGTCCAAAGGATTGGACTACATCACGCGGAAAACAATTAAGGACAAATACCAGGTCCCATCAAATTGTCCTCGTTTAGCTCCTATTGCCTGTAATAGAGAAGTTTTCACACATGCGGATGGTAGTCAGGACAAGAAAATTTCAGAGCCACATGCCTCTTAAAGTTATCTCATTGCGCATGCTAGGGTCAGGCTTTGGAGGACAAGCAAATGACAAGGATGGCATGGGCGTGCTATGTGCGGATGCTTCACATAATCGACGTCACTCGCAGATTGTTCGGGAGTGTCCGAAACTAGGCATCATTTGCAGTGTGATATCGTGGGACATTTTTACGCCTTGAGTGTCAGCCGTTAGGAAACCACGCCTGTGTATCTGTGATAGAACAGGCTTTTCCTTTTTGGATCGAAGTCAGGGTTCAGAGCCCTAGATGAAGACGGAGTATATAACGACATGATGATGGGGGGAGTTATAAGCACTATCGTGAAACACAATGCAATGCAGTGTATCTAGGACGATAAATCACAGAGGATCAAAAGAATATATTGTGTATACTAGTTCATAATAAGTGGTTTATGGTTACTAAGGACAGAGATTAAGTTCATTAGGGTGTAAGATTACATTATGACGTATCCACGCTATTTAAAGGAATTCATATGAAGATGAAAACCTTGAGATGTCAGTGACTCATTCCATATTGTTAGAGAAGTGAGGGAGCGGTTAGAGGGTATAATGAACATGACATTAGGACAATCGACGACATCTACAAAACTAGTTCATTAAGGCCAAGTTACAAGAAATTCAGCAAATTGTCGAACATACAGATTTCAAAATGGTGAACTTGACACCATGGATTAATCAGAAGCTTACCAAATTCTTAGAAGATGATACTACTTCTACTAATTCACATAATAATTCTAAATAGGTTTAAGATCAAATAATGTCATGCCCTCAGTAACCTCCGTCAGACTTTCACTTTGCAGATCTCATACGACAGTAAACATTACTTATGGATTCGAAAAGTGCTGTGCCTATCAGTGAGTACTAAACAGGGAGCCAGGAATCAGTCTCAAAACGAAAACCAAACAGTCATGCATGTTCGCATATGCTCAAAAACAGAGACCTCTCCTGGGATTGTTAGTTCCATACGATTTGAGAAAATCTCATGAGGAATATCCCCTTTCTTATCGTCGTATTTCAAAGGAGTTTCAGGAGCTCTGTCAGCGGACTTAATGGCAATTTCCAGGTCCCATAAATTATTCATTATAGATTATTGGAAGATAGATAGAGTCTTCAAACATGCGGAAATTTTGATGATGTGTGCTTCATTTCGGAGGAAGGGTTGGGAGATATTTCATGGTGGTTAGAAGAGGGACTTGAATCTAGCAGGAAGGTGGGCATTATTAACCCCGAGCACATACTTACTACAGATGCTTCTAAAGTCGGTTGGGGAGCAGTGTTTGGGTCATTGACCTGTCAGGGAGTCTGGTCAAAGGAGGAATCAGACCTCCATATTAATGTTTTAGAACTTAAAGCAGTATGGTTTGGAATTTTAGCCCTTTGCCAGAATATTAAGAATACCCACTTATTAGTTAGGATAGATAATAAAACTGCAGTATCTTTTATTAATAAAATGGGAGGAACACATTCTTCCTTATGTAATGAGATCGCTAGGGACATTTTGTTATGGGGTGAGTCAAAGGCAGTTTGGATTTCGGCTACTCATATACCGGGTTCTAGTAATAAAACAGCGGACTCGCTGAGTAGGAAGATTAATGATAATTTAGAATGGTCAATTAGCCAGAGTACTTTTCAGTTTATTACTGACACTTTTCAGTGTGGTAATCCAGAGATAGACCTTTTTGCATCGAGACTCAATTTCAAGGTGGATAAATATGCTTCTTTATATCCAGACCCGATGGCCTGGGCAGTGGATGCCTTTACTTTTAAATGGGAATCGTTTGTGTACGCCTTTCCACCTTTCAATCTTATCTTGAAAGTTATTAATAAAATTAAGAGGGACGAGACAGAGAAGGTACTTATGATTGTTCCTCGATGGGACAGTCAAGTGTGGTTCCCATTATTGAAAGATCTTTTGATTACAGAGCCTTTATGCCTTAACCATAAATTTCATTTTCTTATCCACCCCAGGATGCCACAGGTTCCTCATCCTCTCCCAAAGCTAAGAATGTTAGCATGCCTTTTGTCAGGGAGAAACTGGAAGAGGAAGGAATGAGTATAGGCGTCATCGACACTATGTTGCTGGCATGGAGGGATTCAACCCACAGACAATACAATAATTACTTGAAGAAATGGGGAGAATATTGTAGAAGGAAGAATTTAAACCCTATTAAGGGGAGTTTGGATGATTTATTAGAATTCTTGTTAGAACTTCACTCTAGAGGACTTAGTTACAGTGCGGTTAATTCGGCTAAGTCCGCTGTCTCATTATTAATCGAGCTTAGGGAGAATGATAAGCAGAGAGTGACTCAGTTTATGAAGGGCTGCTTTAACGCAAAACCTTCTTTTCCTCGGTATTCTAGTATTTGGGACGCTAGCTTAGTGCTGAACTATCTAAGGGGCTTATTCCCTCATGAGGAGTTATCTCTTAAATTGCTCACATATAAATTAGTCATGCTAGTGGCTTTAACCTCAGGACAAAGAGTTCAGGCGCTAGGAGCGCTTAACCTAGACCGTATGACTCAGGATGATAAGGGTATTATTTTGGTATATGATCAACTTTTGAAAACTTCTAATACTCACATGTGTTTGCCTAAATTTTCAGAGGAGAATATCTGTGTCGTACGCTGTATGAATGACTATATTAAGAAAACTAAAGATTTCCGTTCCCTTCTCATTTATTCGTTAGTCTGAATAAGCCGTATAATAAAGTTTCGTTAGATACTATTAGCAGGTGGCTTAAAAATACACTTCAATTGGCAGGGATTGATGTCAGTCGATTCTCAGCACATAGCACCAGAGCAGCGGTGGCCTCATTGGTTAGTAAATCTATTGATATAGGGACAGTGTTGAAGGCTATAGGATGGGCGAGTGAGACTACCTTCGCTAAGTTTTATAATAAACAAATAGAGGATAGAGATCCTAAGTCTTTGTTTGCGGCGGAGGTGTTGAATTCATCTATTTCGGGGAAATAATTCGTCCCTACTGATTGTCAACAAGTTGGGTTGGATATTGTTACACACAGTGTGCATTGGAGCGTAACAGTAACAGGTGTTTACAGGATGAGGCAGTACTTACCAATTAGGGTTTATAATCCATTGTTTTGATAAACATTTTTAATCCGTTTAGCTGGAATATATATGTATTGTGTAAATTATTAAGGCGTATAGTAATATCTCTTATCCATGGGCCACATTGAATTTTTAAATTAAGAGGGAAAGGGAGATCGTAGCTAATGAGCATGCGTGAGGGTCACATGATTCATTTATGGGGCTTTATTTTATCTGGCTAATTTGGGACCATATTCGGAGCCAATTTCCAATTTGATTTAATATTATATAATATATATATATAATATATATTTAATATATATATATATATATTATATTGATCCTCGGACTTAAGATCGTGAGGGGTATGATGATGATGAGGAGGAGGAGGATCATTATTATTATTATTATTATTATTATTATTATTATTATTATTATTATTATTATTATTTATTATTATTATTATTATTATTATTATTATTATTATTATTATTATGGTTGTTGTGACTTTAGATGTTGTTATTACTCTCTGTATTGATTTTTCGACATGACGTTTATTGCCTATATAATTAGAATGTAATAAATATGGTGAATTTGTTTCTGACTGTGTTAGTGTTCAATTAATTTTAAGGGTAGATTTGTCGTGTTCAAGGGAAATATTAATTTGAGGGAAGACGGGTGGTACAATATGTTATGACACCGGAGTATTTTGTATACATTGGTGTTATAACACGTGATAATGATGAGGGAGACGAAGAGGGGATGATGACGGAGAGGAAGAGGAGGAGTGACGGAGAGAAGATGAGGAGCATTGAGGATAAGGAAGTGTGTTATGATTGAGGGATCAGCACACAGTAGGAGCGCTTAGGAGCGTGATGAAGTGGCCGAGGAGGCGGATGGAAAGAAGGAAGTGGATAAAGATAAAGGGGGTGATGAGAATAATGAGGAGGAGATGAGGATGTTACGATGAGGATGGAGAAGGAAGATGGGAGGATATTGATATATGGGTAAATATGAGGGGATCGGTACACATGGGAGCGATGATGATGGAGAGGAAGATGGGATGATATTGATATATGGGTAAATATGAGGGGATCGGTACACATGGGAGCGCTTAGGAGCGCTGATGAAGTTGCCGCGGGGACGGATGGATAGAATTAGAATGAGGCGGCTGTGGAGGTATAGGGTTATGACGGGGAAGAGGGGGATAATTAGGAGGAAGAGGCCGCTGACTAATAGGAAAGTTGGATAAGGTGGGATTCGGATGGGGCTATGAAGGGCCTATCCGAAGTTAGCCAACTTGGTCGCACAGAGAAGGGTTACTAATAATAATTAGCCTTGTTTCTGAGGGATTCTACGGAGGATCTTTGAACATCCTAATCGTCTTTGTTGTTGGTACTCGCTGGAGGAGATTCTTCTTTATCGCGTGCTACTATATGACTTTGAAGTCTCATATGAATTCACAATTCGACCAATTGTGTTGTAGAATGGATAGATAAACGATTCTTACCAAAGTTGAAGTTTGTCTGTTATTCTACAACATTGGTCGATTGTGAATTCATTTGCCCTCCCTGAATTTATGGTCATAATTTTCCCACCCCCGTCTAGTTCTTTCGATACGTTTAGGTTACTATAGTACTAATTACTATGTCCCGTTTATATATATTTATATGATCCATGAGCATTTTTTAGTCTAGATAGACTATTAGAGTTGGGTAGTACATGGGCTCATATAGTAGCCCGCTCAAAAATTTAAAGTGTGATTGGTAGCTGGGAAGTTCATCACTCAAATGAATTCACAATCGACCAATGTTGTAGAATAACAGACAAACTTCAACTTTGGTAAGTATCGTTTATCTATCCATTTCACGCTATCGTATGATATCTCAGGATATCTCGCGTTATCTCACAATATTTGAGCTTTGAGCTTTTTTATATAGCATCCAATAAACGTGCTCAAAGCGCTTTACAAGTGGTCCCTGGTCAACAACAACATTCAAAATAGAGATATTATTATTATTGTTATCATTATTATTATTATTATTATTATCATTCTTCTTCTTCCTCTTCTTCTTCTTCTTCTTCTTCTTTAATTATTATTACTATTATTATTATTATTATTATTGTTATTATTATTATTATTATTATTATTATTATTATTATTATTATTATTATTATTATTATTATTATTATTATTATTACTATTATTATTATTATCATTATTATTATTATTATTATTATCATCATTACTATCAGAATTATTGTCATCATTATTACCACTATTTTAATTACTTTTCCCCCTATTACAAGAGCTGTAACCTAACAATAATCGCCTGTAATAAAGATTATTATTATTTTTATTGTTATTATTATTATTACTATTATTATTATTATTATTATTATTATTATTATTATTATTATTATTATTATTATTATTATTATTAAAGAGCCTTTTTCAAGGACTGAGCGATGCGCCGAGTAAGGCTCGAACCCAGGACCTTTCGATCCGAAGGCGAGTGACATACCAGACGACCACATAGCCGCACATTATCGCACGATATCTCACGTTATATCAATATATCTCATGTTATTTCACGCGATCTCAGGATATCTTACTTAATCTCACGTTATCTCAAGAGATCTCAGGATATTTTACTTTATCTCACGTTATCTCAAGAGATCTCAGGATATCTTACTTTATCTCACGTTATCTCAAGAGATCTCAGGATATCTTACTTTATCTCCCGTTATCTCGGCATATCTCACTTTATCTCAGGATATCTGACGTGATTTGTTAAATAATAACTACCCGTCCGAGGAGAATTGGTCCATGACTTGACGCCACTCGTATTTCTTGTAAAATTCCCAAGTGTATTTGAAAGAAACCTATATTTCTTAATGTCTAAGTCTTCATTTTCTATTATTGACCTCCTACTTTTGAAATTTCGAACATGTTTCAAATGACGCCGAACAACCTTATGACTTGGGAGCACGCATTGGAAACGAGTTCGAATTTTTATGGGCGGGAGTTCAAGAATCTTATACTTCCCCGATGACCTAACCTATTATTTCTAATCAAATTGTTTTATTCTTACAATTTAACGACTATTTACATTATTTTTATCGTATCATCGTCATCATCATCATCATCATCATCATCATCATCATCATCATCATCATCATCATCATCATCATCATCATCTTCACCATTATCATCATCCTCTTCACTAATATCATCATCATCAATATCATCATCATCATCATCATCATCATCATCATCATCATCTTCTCCATTATCATCATCTTCACCAATGTCATCATCACCAATATCATCATCATCATCATCATCATCATCATCATCATCATCAATATCATCATTTTCATCATTTTTGAAAATCTAAAAAAGTCATTTTGAAAACGAAGAAAGCAAGATATTCAGTCAAGGGCATTGCATAATGCATCGAGCTTATCGACCGCTTATCCGGGACCCTAAGATTGGCCTTCATCACCAAATTCTCTTCATGCTCCGTGAATACCATACGGTCACATTGCAGATTGTGGTAGAGTATATTATTTTCATCGATAATATAATCATCGTCTTCATTTTGAAGATCATAATATTTCTCGACCATTTGAGCGCAAGCCTTGACTTCGAGAAGAATAACTTTGTCTTCTTCCAGTATCTGGTACTTAAATTTGGACAGTCGAAGATGGTCCAGAACCGATTTGAAAAATGGGAAGTAAAGAAAACTGCTTTGTTCATTTACTCTTGATTTTGATGTCATATCGATCTTGTATGTTATCGATATTGTATTCGATACATCTGGAATACTAGAAGTAGTTTTCTTTAATCTGGGGTAGATGCCAGATAAATTCGCCTTAGACATCATGTTTTGTACGTAATTCATACTCTTTACTATTACATTTCTTTCGTTTTTCATGTAAAATTCCCCAGTGTATTGGAAAGACAGCGATATCTCTTGAAGTCTTTCGCATCTTTCTTGTATTCTGTAGTAACCCCCCCCGCAATATTCGAACTCGCAGCCTTCTATCTGACTCTTGTTTTGTAGACACTCAGCTGTTTTCCAGCGAATGTCATTTCTTTGGGTCACTCTTATCAATCTCAAATTCAAATCGAAAGATACTAGAATGGCAAACTGCGAATCAATGAATCTTTTTCTTACAGCTGTAGTTATACACTTATTTCCATAACTACTACTGTTGGTACTACTACTACTACTACTACTACTACTACTACTACTACTACTACGACGACGACGACGACGACGACTACTACTACTACTACTGCTACTACTACTACTACTACTACTACTACTACTACTACTACTACTACTACTACTACTACTACTATTATTATTATTATTATTATCATAATTCATGGAACGAACGTGCCATTTCGAAAACGGTTCATGTTCATTTTCGTAAAATACGCCATTACGTGCTTCCACACAGAAATTTTTCACGTCCGAGACGTATTCACATATACTTGAATTAGTTTCTGGATTAGAACAAAACATCGTGTCTTACTCGAGAGGGCATTGTCTGACAACAACGTCTTTGGGCGGGGCTGACAAAGATTTACCTGACCCGATTAAACCCCAAACCTTGCGTTTTTCCGACCAGAATATGGGTTTGGATTTGGAATTCTCCAACCGATTGCAACTAAAAATACTGTAATTGGTGAAATGCACTCCTGTCAGTGAGTCTGTCACCGTGAAGCTAAGGGAGTTCAAAAAGTTTTCACTTTCGTCATTTTTCTCATTCTCATTTTGTCGTTTGGGTTGTGTAGGTGGACTTTTTCTAGCAGTTTCATGTTTCTTTTTGACCTTCCCCGTTCGATCCATTCGATTATCGACAGAAGTATCGCTGTTATCATTGTCTTGTATACTGGCCATACGTCCCCCACCACCACCACCACCTCGCCGGCGCACACACCACCACCTACGTCGCCGCCCCGCCCACGCGCGAACCACCACACCACACTACGAGCGCAATCTATCATAGTTTCATTATTTGGACTTTCCCCATTCGATCAAATCTATTATTGGCAAAAGTATCGCTGTCATCATTGTCGTTGTCTCCATCTCCGCTATCACCACCAACACCGCCGCAACCACCACCACCACCACCACCACCATCGTCATCATCATCATCATCATCATCATCATCATCATCATGCATTTCCATCACGCTCTCACCACCGTGACAACTACTAACGACAGAATAGTAATTGAATTCAGTGCATTCAATAGAAACATCCTTAAGATACAAAACATCGGATGCCTTAGCAACTTCCTCGGGACAGACATCATGGAA